>NC_057805.1:445774269-446074269 GCF_018294505.1 Triticum aestivum | reverse complement strand
CGGGGGGGTCTAGGGTTACATAGAGTCAGTTACATAAGAAGGAATCTTCATAGTTGGTCACCAAGCTTGCCTTCCACGCCAAGGAGAGTCCTATCCGGACACGAGTACAGTCTTCGGCCTTCATGTCTTCAGAGCCCACCAGTCCGGCCCATGGATAACAGGCCGGACGCCCGAGGACCCCTTAGTCCAGGACTCCCTCAGAGCTGTCGGAGGACAAAGAAGAGGACGACGATGATGAGGAGGAGGAATGGTCGGCCGAGGAGGAGGACGACGACGACATCAATGACGATGACGACGGCGGCAGCAACGAAAAGCCAACGGTCAGCGGCAAGAAGCGTCCTCGCCAAGACGATGTCGCGGGGCCATCCAACTAGAACAACAACAAGAAGAAGGACTAAATTAAGCAGACTGTATATATCTCTGTTTATTCTGTCAATCACATCGCAGATGGTTAGTAATATCTATTCGACAGAGATCTTCTACATTATCGCCCACAGATTGGTTTGTTGAACTGTGTGCCCTGACGAGCACACAATTCACAAAAAAAGACCGTATGGGCTGTCTATAATGATCGCACACAATTCTGATTACTGACCTGTTTGCTGGGTATCACACACATCTTATTACGCCGAATCGTTTCTGTTCACCTCACTCATCGCAAACGGTTCATCGGAGTGAACTATATGCCTTATATTGCACACACCTTGATCTGGCTGCCCGTTTCTGTTGTCCTGTCTCATCGCAAATAGTTCGTACAGATCAACCGTATGCCCTTCATCGCACACGCAACTAAAACCTGAACCGTGTTTGATGCATCCGTCATCGCAAACGTTTTATACATTTCTGACGGTTTTCATACAACGCCGTTTGCGATTATTGCATCGCACACAGTTTCTCGAAGGGTCTCTGATTGTAGTGTCGCGTTAGCAGCATCCTACAGTAGTGAAGAAAAACCAGATCATCGACCGTCTGTACGCGGAAGCCTTGGCCGCCTTCAAGCATTGTGTCAGGGATGAATGGGTCATAAGGCAGCTCGGCCAGGACAAACCACAAACTATGGCAGCCCTTACTTCTCTCATGACCCACTTTTGCGCAGGCGAGGTTAGTTTGCTTGCTCGTAAAACCACCAATCCCGATACCCCTGGCACCTCCAAAGCATGGGACGGAAATGGAAAGCCGCAACGCAGCAAGAACAAACGTCGCCACAATGATGGCGAAGGTTAGGATACGGAAGTAAATGCCGGATTCCGAAACCCGAAGTCGGGCAGCGCAAAAAGACCCCTAAAGGCAACAGCGACGGCCCATCCAGGCTAGACACAATTTTGGACAGGCCCTGCTAGATCCATGGACGCCCAAAAAGCCCACCAACCACTCCAACCGAAATTGTTAGGTGATAAAGCAGGCCGGCAAGCTCAACGCCGAAGACTCGGGCAAAAGCCCATGTAGCGAGGATGATGATGAGCCCCGCATGCCGAACAATGGAGGCCAAAATCCCTTCCCTTCCAAAGTCAAAATGGTAAACATGATCTATGCAACCCATATACCGAAGAAGGAGAGGAAGCGAGGGCTAGGGGACGTATAGTCCATCGAGCCCGTAGCGCCAAAACTAAATCCATGGTCAGCCTGCGCGATCATGTTCGATCGCACGGACCACCCTACCAGCATACGCCATGGAGGGTCCGCAGCCCTAGTGCTAGACCCCATCATCAATGGATTCCACCTCACTAGAGTCCTAATGGACGGAGGAAGCAGCCTCAATCTAATATACGAAGATACAGTGAGGAAAATGGGGATCGGTCCGTCAAGGATTAACCTGGTAATACCACTTTCAAAGGAGTCATTCCAGGAGTGGAGGCCCGCTGTACGGGCACCGCAACGCTCGAGGTAGTGTTCGGATCCCCGGATAACTTCCGAAACAAGGACTTGATCTTCGACATCGCACCATTTCGCAGCGGCTATCATGCCCTCCTCGGCAGAATAGCTTCGCCAAATTCAATGCCGTACCACACTACGCCTACCTCAAGCTAAAGATGTCGGGTCCCTCGGGCGTCATAACTATCGACGGCAACACGGAACACTCGCTTCGAACCAAAGAACACACTGCGGCCCTAGGAGCCGTATACAACTCCGGCCCATATTGGCCCGGAGCCCGACCCGCCATAAAGGCCGACGACAATAGCAAACGGGTCAGAACCCGTTCTCCGTCATGGGAACCCTCATGCGTTCGACGCAAATAGGGATTCATGCCCCACGACACGCCCACCTTCGTCATGCTCCATGTGCCTTGTCAGTACAATTTTGCGCACAAAATACCATGGGCGGCCGTGAGGCATTTATTGATCCAAAGTATATGTTCGGCTCAACCTAACTCCGGAGCAACCCCCTCTTCGGACGGCCCAGGGACTAACTCCGGATCCCCCCAACATAAAGCTCCATCAACAAGGCCCTCGCCCATCAAGGTCTTATTGCAAGACCCTATCCCACCTATCAGAAGCAAAGGCCCACACATGCAGCAGGGCACAGTGAAGGTTTCAACTCACGCGTCAAGGCCCTGCGTCAACCTTTACTCTATAGAACTTTCCTTTTTTCTTCTTTTTATCTTACAAGTATTGCCTTCGCAGTTCCAATTGTACGGTTAGACGTCCCGAGATTACGAGAATTTATAAAAATACCCTTTGTGGTGTTCGAATATCCGCATCTTGCGACTTGTTTATTCCCTTCCCGATTCTCTCCTCGCTCTTCGAACAGCCCGGCACGAAAACATATTGATTACTCAAGAGTTCGATTTATATATCAGCTCAATATCTTCAAGTTCGGCACCGCTTTCCGCTAGGTGTTCAGCGTCTCGGATATTGCACTATATGCATTCGTTCCGAACTATGTCTTGGGTCAATAGTTGGGTTGCCCAGCTCCTGTGCGTGCCCCTTATGTTCCGCACGTTTGGCTAAGAGGGCAAAGGGAGAACCCCTGCGTTTGTACTTCTGGTTTGACAGGTCAAGTACTTCAGGAGGAAAAAGTCGAAAACTGACCGTCATAGTAAGCATGTAAGGGTCTGTGATCCGATGACGAGGTTGGACTCTAAAAATCATTGGCGATTTCACCGTGTCACACGAAGGGTTCGTCTTAACACAAACCATGTGATAGGAAACAGGCAGATTATGTTCCCTAAGTACATCACAATACACCAGGGGCTAGTTCCCAGCCCCCACTGTCAAGCTCCTTAGGCTAAGTGAAAGCGGTAAAACCGAATAGTATGATTGCCTGGTTTCGCTCCCGCACTACCGCCTCTGGGCACTAAGACGTTGGCTAAGGGTAATAATGCAGAGATGAAACACCCCTCGTGACATTCACCTGGGGGCTGAAGCCGATGACTGGTAGCATTCAGAATAAACATACGACCATACAGGAGTCAAAATCAAATTGCGACAAACGTAAACATACGTCGGGTAGATGCATAATAAAGCATAAGTTCCACACGATACAAACTTAATGCAACTACTAAAACGATACATCTTTTCAGCACTGGCCCTCGATCGCCGGCACGTCGTGCATCACCTGCGCAAAGTACTGCTCAGGGCGGCGATGCTCTTTTCCCTTGGGCGGAGGACCAGTGGCCATGTCCATTGGATTGATCCTCGGCCAGTGCACCATAGTCTTCGCAAAGGCAAGCCTCGTACCCTCAAGGCATGCTGACCGCTTCACGGCGTCAATCCGGAGCGGCGCCTCCCGCAGCTTCTGTACAAGTTTGAAGTAGGTGTCCGGAATAGGCTCAGCCGGCCACAGGCTAACGCAAAGGTCCTTGAAGGCCAGTTCGGACATCCGATGCATCTCCATCAGCTGCTTCATTTGATCGATGAGGAGGTGTGAGCACTCGGAGTCCAGAAACTGCGACCAGAAGAGCCGCTGCGTGGAGTCCTCCTCGAGGGTGGCATAGTGCTTCGCCACGGCCGCCGCATTCTTCGGGAGTTCGGAGAAGGCATCTGCGGAGCGCCAGACCCTCGTCAGGAAGGCGAATCTATTGCCTCCGAATACACTCTGCAGTAAATATTTCTTACCATTGGCAATCTGCGCAGCTTGCCGGAGCTCCTCCCGGACACCTCGAGCGTCACTCCTCGCCTCGTGGAGCTCCTTCTCCGCCTAGGATAGATAGGAGGATTGATCCTCGTGCCCCTTCTCAAGGGCCTCCAGCTTCTTGGCGACATCCTGGAGCTCCATTTGGACTTCGATGACCCGAGCTTCATGCTGACCAGCAGCAAGCTTGGCCTTTTCGAGCTCGGCCACTGCCTTATCAGCCGCCGCCTTCTACGCGGCCGCCTTGGCCTCGGCTTTCTTCAAGTCCTCCTTCAAGCCCTCGACCTCAGCGGCGGCCACTACAAGATCAATATAATAAAGGATCACGTCATAGCCGGGATCGTCAAATATCTGGCACCAAGTAAATTGAATATCGTATCAATAGGCTTACCTTGCGCCTCGTCAAGCCGCTTGTTGACAAGGTCAAGCTCTTTATTGGAAAGCTTGAGCTTCCGATCCATTTCCTCTAGCATCGTGGCATTAGCAGCCGTGGCCACGGAAGATGCCTGCATCAGCCACAAAAAATATCAACATTATCATTTGGCTTGCCGAATTTGATCCTCTGCAGTTTTCTTCGAAGAACTTGCAGAGCATCGGGGGTTAGTACATACACGGCCTACCCGAACTACCAATTACTACCGCATTATGAGAAAGAAGAATTACTTGACTTACCTCAAAGCCTGTTAGAAGGCCTTGGACATCGTCGTTCAGTCCGGATTGGACGGACCGAACACCCTGCATAACCGCACTCATAAGAGTGCGGTGCCCGTCAATGATGGCGGAGTTGTCCACCAACTCCTCCAACACCTCTGGCCAGGCAGCCGTCGCCCGTGTAGAGGTGTTCGGCGCTGGCGTTGGCCCCCCGGCCCCTTCCCCGCTAGGAGGAGTTTGCACCATCGTAGGCCTTGGGTGCTCGGGTGTGGTTACGGTTGGGGTCCGGCTGGTCCGGACTCCTTTCCCGTGTCATCCAGGAGGGACGCTCCCTCTCAGTCATCGGCGACCGAGGTGTTAACCTCGGCCATTATGGCATCGGCCTCCTCCTCCGTTTTCGTAGGAGGAGGAGTCCTTTGGGACCGCACCTCTTCAGCCTCCTCGAGGACTGAAGGGGGCGTGGAATGCGGCATTGACACACTATCCGCCAGTTCAGCGGGCGGAGACGTCCCCTCTGAGGTTTGCTCGGTGGGGCGCTCATGTGGGGGACTTCAGTTCGGAGGAGTCAACCTCCAATTAAAAACAAACTACTGAAAGCCTAATAGCTAAAAGTACAGACACCTTACCTGCTGGCAGGGGGCTTGACCCTGGGATCCTTCTTTGGGGGCTCCTCCGATGCCTTGGACTTCTCATCTTCCGAGTTGTCAGGAATAACCAGCTTGGGATGGCGTCGTCTCTTTGGGGCCGGAGAAGGTTGGACCCATGTCAGCTTGCTGATCATGGCCCCTTCATAGTCCACGTGCTCGCCGCTGACCACCTTGGGCTTCACATTGAACACCTTTAGCCACAAACCGAAGTGTGGATGGACCCGGAGGAGTGCCTCGCAGACGATGGTGAAGGTCGAAATATGAAGGAGGGAGTTGGGGGCTAGGTCATGGAAATCCAGCCCATAGTAGAACATCAACCCCCACACAAAGGGATGTAGGAGGAATCCGAGCCCCCTAAGGAAATGGGGGAGAAAATACACCCTTTCGCCCGGCTCGGGTGTGGGGATGATCTGGCCCTCTTCAGGGGCCCGATGAGCAACAATGGCCGGCAAGTAGCTGGCCTCCTTCAGCTTCAGGATGTCTTCGTTGGTGACGGAGGAGGCCTCCCACTTCCCATTGGCACCAGATCCGGCCATGGTCGAAGGAGGTGAAGTTGGATTCGCCGTAAGAGCACAGAGAAAGGGCACTGAAGTTCTGAGAGTCTGTGCGAGTGGGAGGTGGAAGAGGGCGTGAGGTGCGGACTATAGCAGCCCTCCCCTTTATAGACTGTGGGTAGGCCAAAAATCCCTTTTTTCACGCCGTTGGCGTCTCCACTTCCCGATATCTCTGCAACATTATGAGCGGGGAGGGGAATCGAAATCATTAACCATATCCCCCAAAAAGCGGGACACGATCTCCACCTTGAGGGGACGTGTCAAACGTGGCGTCAGCCTCGAGCCGCGCTTCGAGAAATATAACGTCTTGGCATTATGACCGGAAGTGACTCTTCGTTGAAGGAGGGAAAGTTGGCAGATAAAGGCACTATTTGCGCTTGAGCGATATTTTTTGTTATTACCTTTGGTGTTAAGTAAAATTGCTCTTTCAGACTTCGAACATCACTTGTTACCGAACAAGGGGGAGACTTGCTGAGGAACTCGCCCCGCAAACCGAATACTGGTCGGATAAATGGATACCGGATACAAGTCTCGGCGTTGGAGGCAAGTTCGAGGGCTACTGAGGGAGTCATGGACTAAGGGGTCCTCGGGGCGACGACCCATTGTATACGGGCCAGACTGGTGGATCCGTGTGGTGACCGGAGACCTGTGGAGCCGTGGTGTGCCCTCCAAGTCAAGGGCGGACAAGATCTCTTTCCCTCTTGTTGTAATCTATCTTTGGTAACCCTAGCCCTATCAGTGTCTATATAAACCGAGGGTTGTAGTCATTAGGGTTAGAGCTATATTCATCACCTCGTAGCCTAAGGTTTAGCTCGTGCTGATCTCGAGGTTTATCTACTCTGTAAACTTCATCATACACTCAATAAACTCAAGCAGGACATAGGGTTTTACCTCTTCGAGAGGGCCCGAACCTGGGTAAACACAGTGTTCGTCGTCCCCTGTTATCCATTGATCCTAGATCCACAGCTCGGGACCCCCTACGCCGAGGTCTAGGTTTTGACACCGACAACGGGGTTTGAATGCACAGGAGGTTTGCACCAACTTTTGAGGTGAGAAAGGTCAATGCACGATACAAAAGAGGCTAGCAAATTGTCGAAGGATAAGAGTGTGTATAATCCATCGACTCACATTAGTCATAAAGAACTCAATACTTATTGTGAAAGTTTATTAGCCTCGAAGCGGTGTACTACTCTCATGCCCCTAGGGAATTGGTTGGAAGGAGTTAACCATCACGCGCATCCGATTATAATGACACTCAAGGATTTGAATCAGAAATATAATGTTCAAACCTCCCCACCATGCCATGACCAACACTTTGATGAGAAGTTAATAACAAGCTTTAATACCTATATTTCTACTAACCAATGATCATGAACCAATATCCTTTCATATTACGACATCCATATAATTAAACCATATGTTTCATATTTAGTGACCTACATGAAAGTTTTTATTATATCCCCCTTGAATACCTATCCTTTTTGGATAGTCTTATAACATGTGCACATTACCACTTCATATTTATAGACTCTCAAAAAGATTTAAGTGATGCATGAGAGTGCAATCATTTCTATAAAATATAACCACCGCCGTGATATAAGTGAAGCACTAGAGCAACTGCCTAGCTCAAAAGATATAAGTGAAGCTCATAGAGTATTCTAACAAATTATGATAAATGAATGCGCCTCTCGAAAGGTGTGTCCAACAAACAATTATTGTGACAAAATAAAAAGAAAACAAAGCAAAAACTACTATGGCACAAGACGCTCCAAGTAAAGCTCATATCATGTGATGAATAAAAATATAGCTCCAAGTAATATACCGATTGATTGTAGACGGAAGAAGGGTGCCATCTGGGGCATCCCCAAGCTTAGACGCTAGGGACTTCCTTGAATATTAACTTGGGGTGCTTTGGTCATCCCTAGCTTTGGGTATTGTGGCTCCTTATTCCTTCATCCATCGTGATCTCACCCAAAACTTGAAAACTTCAGCACACAAAACTCAACAGAAACCTCCTGAGATCCGTTAGTATAATAAACATATCATAAACTTTAGGTGCTGTTATAAACTCATTCATAATTTATTCTTGCATAATACCTACTTTCTAACTTCTCCATCAGTTATACCCCCCGGTGTAATCCATATAGAATCATTAAAACAAGCACACTATGCTATAAAAACGGAATCTATCTAAAACAGAACAGTCTGTAATGATCTGAATAGAAATCATACTTCTGTAACTCCAAAAATTCTGAAAACTTAGGACAACGTGGTTAATTGGTATATAAATCATGTGTAAAAATTTCAGATCAAAATCACATTGTAGTGAATTTTAGTAATTACTGGACTGAGAAAAAAGTTTCTGTATTTTCACAAAATCAAGTCAACTATCATCCAAATCATCCCAAAGGCTTTACTTGGCATAAACACTAATTAAAGCATAATAACACAATCATTACAGTAGCAATAATTGTGCGAACAGAGAAGAACAGAAAGTAAAAGCTAAAATTTAAGATAACTATTGTGTTACGTCCAAACAAGCGCTATTGTTTTACGCCCCGAGCTAGGCGTAATGCATACTTTGAAGTATTGTCATCATCCTCCTTCATCGCCATTACATTTTTATACATCATATCATAATAAGCAAATCTTATTAATTGTCTTCTTTCAGAAATAGATTTTCTATTAGGAGAACTCAAGTAATGGAATGGACTATCCTTCATAACTTTTATATCTTCTAAGTTCAATTTTTGAGGAGTGTGATCATCAAGGGACCTTTCATAATTGACCGTGAATTCATCCTCTATAAGAATTTTAGCATTATCAAAGCAACCTTCTTCAAACCCACTTTTGTTACCCTTAACAATCCAAGAACATTGATGGTTGGTACTATTAAATAGATGCTGGATTAAGTGTAGGTTTGGAACTTCTTTCCTAGCATTTTCCTCAAAAGCATGATAATCCCTAGACATGTATCTCTGCATGAAATCTCTATCATAAGGAATTTCATATATTATTGGGCACTCATAATTCATAACATAATGATAAAAAATTCTCGAGCTTCCCGAACTATGTAATCAAATTCATTCATGAGGATAATTGGCCAATTTTTTTAGCTCTATGATCATTCATAACGGGTAGCTTGAAGAACAATCTTTGGAAAGTGGGATGAGTACGCATAAATCTTCTCTAAAGTTTGATAATAAGTGCATAAATAGATTGAGCATAACTATTGGCTCTTTTAAGAATAGGGACATCATTGTTTACGAAAGCTCCCATACAAGTGAAAAAATCTTGAATAACACTTTTTCCGATAATATTCCCACTTCCCGTCACAAAAATTTTAGTGTCCAGTTTTATGGGAGATTCATTATCACGAGGCTTACTATCCTCACTGTCGCTTTTATCCATCACAAAGTCAGACATGATAGCAACTTCAAGCAAAGCAAGCAAACAAGCAAATGAAGATATTTTTGTGTTTTTCACTTTTTAGAGAAGTAGAGGGAGATGAAAAAGAGGGGCAAAGGCAAATAAAATGTAGAACAAGTAATTGTAAATTTGTGTGTAAGAACTTGATAAGAATTTGATGATGCCTCCCAGGCAACGACGGTCGAAATTCTTTCTGCTGCTTGTGAGCTGCATTGGGATTTTCCTCGAAGAGAAATGGTGAAGCAATATAGTGGCGGAGAAGCATTTCCATCAGTGAGAACCAAGGTTATGGAACCAATAGGTGAACCACGTAAATTTCGGTCTTCAGCAGCTACACACAGAGAAGCAAATACTTGCACCCAACGCTAGCAAGAGGGTTGTCACACTACTGGAATCAGCTTCTTTGCCGTCTGCCTGGAAGACGGCAAAGGCATAGATCACGGATGGCAAACTTCTTTGCCATCTGCCAGCTGACGGCAAACTGTCCATCCGAACATGTTCCGGCAAAGGCCTTCTTTGCCGTCCACTTCTTAGAAACGGACGGCAAAGGATTGTGCCGTCGGCCATCCGGGGCTAGCAGACGGCAGTGGGGTGGGGTCAGAGCCGTTAGGGGGTTAACGGCGCTCTTTGCCGTCTGCTGACAGACGGCAAAGAGCTCAGCTAGGCCAGCACTGGGAAGCTACCACGTGGCCAGCTATGCCGTCTGCCAGCAGACGGCAAAGATTCAAAGGTCTTTACCGTCCGCCAGTGAACGGCAAAGTGACCAAATAGGCAGGCAGTTTTCCTAGTTTCTACAGGTAGATGCCACCTGTCCTCTTTTCCGTCTGCTAGCAGACGGCAAAGCACTTTGCCGTACACTAGCAGACGACAAAGAGGCTATATATCCCTGTTTTTATTTATATCCATTTAATTTCACAGGAATTCACACACAGATATACATATTTTTTTTCACAGGCACAGCAGACATATGATGTATCCAACACATAGCTCCATCCATGACAACATACATACATAAGAAACAAAGTTCCATCCATACATATTAAAGTAATATCACAATGTTCATCCAGCACATTGTTCCATGCATCCATATAACAAGTTCCACATTATTCTTCTATACAAACGAAAAGAAGAACAGGGAAACAAGCACTCCATCCATGCAAGCTTCCATATAGTGAATTAAATCTGCAAAATGGGAAACAAGAAAGTTAGTAGAAGAAGAAGAAAACTAGAAGAAGAAGAAGAAGAGGACTAGAAGAAGAAGAAGTTCTACTTCTTCTTGTTGTTGTTGTTGTTCCTATTCCTTCTTTTCTTCCTCTTCCTTGATTTTCTTCATCTTATTATGTCATTTGTGGACTAAATGGGCTAAATTATGTCAAAAATGTACTAAATAGGCTAAATAAGAAGAAAAATGCCATTTTTTGAACTAACCTAGCTAATTATGCCATTTTTGACCTAACTAAGCTTATTCTGTCATTTTAGAAGACAACAAGCTAAGTATATGACATTTATGAGGTTAGCAAGGTTATTATGCCATTTACGAATAAAAAATTCTTCTTCTTCTTTTCTTCTTCTTCTTCTTCTTCTTCTTTTCTTCCTATTCCTTCTTTCCTTCCTCTTCTTTGATTTTCTTCATCTTATTACGTAATTTGTGGACTAAATAGGCTAAATTATGTCAAAAATGGTCTAAACAGGCGAAATAAGAAGAAAAGTACCGTTATCACGGAGGTGTAGGAATGGTCGGGGCTGCGCTAGTGGCAGACGGAGGTGAAGGACCGGTCGGGGTTCCGGCATTGGCAGACGCAGAAGGATTGGTCGATGCTTGTCGGGAGCCATGCTGCACCAAAGATCATTTCCAATAATATCTCGTTAGCATGATGCAAACTGAAATGTGAATAGTAGTAACTAAGGACCATTCAAATCATACTCACCGTGGTCGCCGGAGCAATCAGGGGCATCAGCGGAGGAGCCTGACCGTTTTGCTCACACATGGTCTGCACATTTGGTTCTCACGAGTCAGTCATATTAGTTAGTAATGCAAACATTACGTGCATGATTGGGCTAATATGCACGAGAAACGTACCACGATGAGCTCGTATAGGGCCCGGTTAGATGCCTCGTTCCGGTTCCTCTCCTCCTCCAACAGCTTAGCCATCCTCTCCTCCATCTCCCTCTCCCTCTCCGCGGCCTCCCTTTTTGCCTCCTCCAAAAGCATCTGGGTCTTCAATCTCTCTTTCTCAACCAAGGCCCGCAACACACCACTCCTCGTTAGCATTGTAATCATCAATGAACGCACACACAATGTAATGGAGGAAAGGTGAGAGAGTCCGTATAACTAACCTCCATGGTGAGCTCCGCGGGCCGCGCACGAGGCGTTATCTCAGGATCAGAGCTACTCAGGCGCTTCTTGATCTGCGGGAGAGTCCTAGGACAACGTATCAGTCCATCACCAATGGCTTGAGAGCCATAGGGCCTCCCGCCACCAGATATCATCACCAGCTCTTTATCAAAAGGATCCTGGCTCGGGTTAAAGTCCTTCCCTTTCCTCGCCTTCCCCTCGTCTCTGTACTTCACAAGCTTGTGGTGGGAGGAGGTGTTGGTGAAGCTCTTTGGATGATCTAGGTCAGACTCCGTGAATGGCTTGGCCTTCTTGTACGGGGCCATATGGGCCATTCCATAGAGGTCGAACAGACCTGGTACAGGCTGCTTGTGGAGGTGCGCCTGAGAGAGAGGAACAAAATATTAGTTAAGGGCTCAAGCTAGCATGAAGAATGATATTGCTATGTAAATAGGTCATTTTGGAGCTAAGAAAGGTTATTATGTCATTTTCGAGGAAAATAAGCTAAGTTTAGGTCATTTTCGAGGTAACCAAGATTATTATGCCATTTTTGACCAAAGTATGCTAATTATGTCATTATTGAGCTATCCAAGGTAGTTATGCCATTTTTAGCTAACTATAACATATTTAGGCATTCTATAGAGCTATCTAAGGTCATTATGTCATTTTAGAGCTAATTATGTCATGAATGAACTAGCTAAGATTAGTTTAGGTCGTTATTGAGCTATCGAAGGTAGTTATGCCATTTTAACTAACTAAAGCATATTAAGTCATTTTATAGAGCTATCTATAGGTTATTATGTCATTTTAGAGCTAAATATGTCAGAAATGAACTATTCAAGGTAGTTATGCCTTTTTTAACTAACTAAGCATATTAAGTCATTTTGGAAGGGATAAATGCTAGCATGAAGAATGAAATTGCATGAATCATGTAGCAAACCACATACCCAGTTATCCCCGTACTCAAACAGGTTGGAGCTCCCTTGATGGTGTGGCACACCTTCCATTTGGTCGCGCTTATCCTTGGCCCTTTGGTGTTCGACTAGCCATTGGGGAGAGCACCACGCATCCACCAACGCCTCCCAACAGTCCATCTTATCCACACACCATCTCGGGGGCACCTAAGTGAGTCAAGAGAAATTTCAGCGCTACGCGTACGAATCAAATCAAGAAAACTAAGTTCAAGGCCTTAAGAATAGGTAATTACCTGCATGTACTTCTCCTTACTCAGAAACTTGCCACGACACTTCTTCTTGCCCCTCCTAACACCCTTTGAGGCATAGTAGTCTCGAACGGCCTGCACCCGAGCCTCGTGCCGTAAGTTCTGAAGTAGGCGCTTGCACTCGGTTTCGACAACCATAGACGCGGCCTCCTGCTCTCCCTCTGAAACCCTGAAGAAGGTCTGCAATCAAACAAGACAACACTGATTAGTACAATCACTAGGTAGTGCTGATTTTTAATTCTATAAAGGATAAATTACCCAAAACCGACGGAAAACAATGTCGGCCACCGTCTCGCACAAGACACCATCGACCCTCTGCTCCGGTGGGGCCGGGGCAATCGAGTACAGCTCCCAGGTCAGTGCTAGTTGTGGAGCCTGACCCTCACCGGGCAACGTGACCCACCCAGGGAAGTCCTGCTGGCAAAGCACACCAAGGACCTGCTTGGGCCTGCGGACACCACGGGGGTGTACCCAGCCCCTGCAGTATGACAAGGCCAACCCATTAGATATTAATTTGAAGGAACATGAAGGCAAAAGGTTAAAAATAGTAAATGCACTTACTTCAACCCTTTAGGCGCAATCAACCACCTCTGGTCGGGGGTTGTCGGCACGGGCGGGAGCTTTGTACAGCCACGCTTATAGACCTTCTTGCCCTTCTCAACCAGCTCGTCGTCGCTATAGCTATCATTTGAAAAGGTGTCCTCACTACCATCAGTAGGGCCACTAGCCTCCGGAGTCTCGTGGGAAGAAGACTGCGGGATCAGAGTCTTCTGGGATGAAGACCCCGTGACCGGAGTCTTCTGGGACGAAGACTCTGGGACCGGACTCCCGTGGCCGAAGGATCGGCGACACGAGTCTGGTGGGGCGAAGGATCGGCGACCCGAGTCTGGTGGGGCGAAGGATCGGCGACCGGAGGCTCATGGACCGGAGTCTGAGACGGGTCCACGTCAGATGGAGCAGTCCTGTGGTCGGGTGAATCAGCTGAGGGTGGCAGCGAGAAAGGCGTAGCAGCCTTCCTACCTCTACCGCTGCCACGTCCACCTCTACCAGCCTTCTTCGTCCTCCCCTGACCTCTCCTAGCAGTAGTAGAAGCGCCCGCCGCAGCTGTCTGCGTACTGTCTAGCAGTGCTCTCCGGAGAGGTTGGGCTGGAATAATGGAACCACCCCTCCCAGTAGCGCTCGCAGGAGGCTCGGGGCGCTCTGGACCCTTGCCCACCATACTGTCAACACCTGAAATGACAAAAAGTAAACGAAATTAGTACAACATAAAAATTTTGGATACCTGACATGAACATAATAATATGTCTATAATTTAAGTGTATCATCATCATGAACATAATAAAAATACACCCGATCAACACAAATATATATGATGTTTTGCATAACAAAATCAAAAAATATACCACCTAACTCATAATTCACAAATATACGACCCCGTCGGGGTCGGGGTCGGGCTCGGGGTGTGGTTGTGGTGTCAAGGTGTCGGGGTCGATCGGGGTGTCAGGGTGTCGGGGTGTCGGGGTCGGAGTGTGCTGTCAGGGTGTCGGGGTCGGAGTGTGCTGTCAGGGTGTCGGGGTATGGTGTCAGGGTGTCGGGGGTCGGGGTGGGGGGGTCGGGGTGTCGATGTCGGGGTCTCAGGGTGTAGGGGTGTCAGGGTGTCAGGGTGTCGCTGGTCGGGGTGGGGGCCGGGGTGTCGGTGGTCGGGGTGTCAGGTGTCAGGGTGTCGGTGGTCGGGGTCGGGGTCGGGGTGTGGTGTTAGGGTGTCCGGGTGTCCGGGTCGGGGTGTCGTGCCGGGGTGTCGTGTCGGGGTCGGGGTGTCAGGGTGTCGGGGTCGGGGTCGGGGTGTGGGTAGGGGTGTGGTGTCAGGGTGTCGGGGGTCGAGGGTCAGGGTGGGGGGGTCGGGGTGTCGATTGTCGGGGTCTCAGTGTGTCGGGGTCGGGGTCGGGGTGTCGGTGGTCGGGGTGTCGGTGGTCAGGGTGTCAGGTGTCGGTAGTCGGGGTGTCGATTTAGTTTTTTTAGTTTCTTCTTCTTCTCCTCAACTCTTTCTTCTTCTTTTCTTCTTCTTCTTCTCCTCCTCTTCCTCCCTCCTCCTCCTCCTCCTCCTCTTCTTCTTCTTCTTCTTCTTTCTTCTTTCTTCTTCTCCCTCCTCCTCTTCCTTCCTCCTCCTCCTCCTTCTACTCTTCTTCTTCTAAACTAAAACTAAAACTAATCTAAAATAAACTAAACGAAAATAAACTAAAACTAAACTAAAACTAAAACTAAACTATAACTAAAACAGAAACTAAACTAAAAGAAACTAAACTAAAAAAGGGGGGAGAACTCACCTGCAGGGATCGCCGATGGAGGAGGCGCGGGGCGGCCGGTGGATGGGAGGGCGGCCGCTGGAGGAGGCGGCGGCCCGGTGGAGGGGGAGGCCGGACGGCCGCGGCGGGACGGTGCGGGGAAGGCGACGCAGGGGAGGGGCGGGGCGGCTGGACGGCCGCGGTGCGGCTGGCCGACGTGGAAGGGGCGACGGGGGCGCGGTGGAGGTCGGGGCGCCGCAGGGGAGGGGTGCGGGCCGGCGAGGCAGCCGGCTACGGAGGACGGGGTCGGCGGCAGCGGCGCAGATCGGGGATGGCGACGCTAGGGAGGGGGCGGGGGCGGACCGGCGTGGAAGGGGCGGCGGGGGCGCCGCAGGGGAGGGGTGCGGGGCGGCATGGCGGCCGGCTATGGCGGACGGGGTCGGCGGCGGCGGCGCGGGTGTGGGTCGATTGGGAAGGAGACAAAGAGAGAAGAGAGAGAGGACGGGGGCGGGACGGCCGTTTACATACCCATCTCTTTGCCGTCCGCTGGCGGACAGCAAAGAGGTGGGGCCGTTGGGTCGTTACGGTTTAGACCTCCACTGGACCCCACCCACCTCTTTGCCGTCCGCTAGCTGACGGCAAAGAAACTTTGTCGTCCACTGGCGGACGGCAAAGAACTAGCTGATGGCGAAGGACCTCTTTGCCGTACGCTGACTCTTTGTCGGCCGCTTCCTCAAAACGGACGGCAAAAGGACCTCTTTGCCGTCAGCTGGCAGACGGCAAAGAGGTGGCGGACGGCAAAATGCTAGATTCCAGTAGTGTCAATCCCCTTGAACTCGTTACTTGCAATGATTGATTCAGATAGTGATAGATAGATACATAAAAAAGAAAAAGAAAATAAAAATAATAAAATTGCAGCAAGGTATTTTTGTTTTGTAATATGATTAAATACACCCCGGGGCCATAGCTTTCACTAGAGGCTTCTGTCTCGAAACAATAACATACAGTGGGTAAACAAATTACTGTTGGGCAATTGATAAAAAGCACATAGTTATGATGTTATTCATGGTAATCATCATATATATATAGGCATCACATCCGAGAAAAGTAGACCGACTCCTGCCTGCATCTACTACTATTACTCCACCAATCGACCGCTATCCAACATGAATCTATGGTATTAAGTTAATAACAAACAGAGTAACGCCTTAAGCAAGATGACATGATTTAGACAAAGTAAATGCAATCAATATGAATAAACCCCATCGTTTTACCCTTAATAGCAACAACACAAATATGTGCCTCGCTACCCTTTATGTCACTGGGTAAGGACACTGCAAGATTGAACCCATTACAAAGCACCTCTCCCACTGAAGATAAATCAATCTAGTTGGCCAAACCAAACGGATAGATCGGAGAGAAATACAAAGCTATCATAATCATGCATAATAAAGTTCAGAAAAGACTCAGTTACTTTTGATGAATAATATGATCATAAACCCAGAATTCATTAGATCCCAACAAACACACTGGAAAAGAATATTACATAGGATAGAACTCCAAGAAGATCGGGGAGAACATGGTATTGAAGATCAAAGAGAGAGAAGAGGCCATCTAGCTACCAGCTATGGACCCGTAGGTCGGTTGTGAACTGCTCACGCATCATCGGTAGGGCAGCAAGGTTGATGTAGAGGTCCTCCGTGATCGATCTCCCCTCCGGCAGAGCACTAGAAAAGGCCTCCAGATGGGATCACGGAAGAACAAAAGCTCGCGCCAGCGGGAAAAGTGTTTCTGGTGGCTCTCTGTTGGTTTGGGATTATTTGAGAATTTATAGAGGTGGATGATGTCTACTAGAACTACGTCGGTATTTCCCCAAAGAGGAAGGGACGATGCAGCACATCAACGGTAGGTATTTCCCTCAGTGATGAGACCAAGGTTATCGAACCAGTAGGAGAACCACGCAACACTACGTGAATGGCACCTGCACACAAATAACAAATACTCGCAACCTGGCATATTAAAGGGGCTGTCAATCCCTTTCGGGCAACGGCGCCAGAAATTGGCAAACAGACGTGAGAAAGTTGTAATAAATTGATAGATCGAATGCCAAATAAAATAAAGTGCAGCAAGAATAAAAGCAAAGGAAAATAGATCGCAAAGGCAAATATATTATAGAAGAGACCCGGGGGCCGTAGGTTTCACTAGTGGCTTCTCTCGAGAAAAATAGAAAACGATGGGTGAACAAATTACTATTGGGAAATTGATAGAACTTCAAATAATCATGACGGTATCCAGGCAATGATCATTATATAGGCATCACGTCCAAGATTAGCAGACCTACTCCTGCCTGCATCTACTACTATTACTCCACACATCGACCGCTATGCAGCATGCATCTAGTGTATTAAGTTCATGGAGAAACGGAGTAATGCCATAAGAACGATGACATAATGTAGACAAGATCTATTTAGTTAGAAATAGACCCCATCTTGGTATCCTTAATGTCAATGATACATACGTGCCGGTTCCCCTTCTGTCACTGGGATGAAGCACCGTAAGATCGAACCCATCACAAAACACCTCTTCCCATTCCAAGATAAATAGATCAAGTTGGCCAAACAAAACCCAAATATCGGAGAAGAAATACGAGGCTATGAGCAATCATGCATATAAGAGATGAAAGAAGACTCAAATCACTTTCATGGATAAAAAGATAGATCTGATCATAAACTCAAAGTTCATGGGATCCCAACAAACACACCGCAAAAAGAGTTACATCATATGGACCTCCAGAGACCATTGTATTGAGAATCAAATGAGAGATAGGAAGCCATCTAGCTACTAACTACGGACCCGTAGGTTTACAAAGAACTACTCACGCATCATCGGAGAGGCACCAATGGGCATGATGAACCCCTCCGTGATGGTGTCTAGATTGGATCTGGTGGTTATGCAACTTGCGGTGGATGGAATTGATTTTCGTCGACTCCCCTAGGGTTTCTGGAATATTGGGGTATTTATAGATTAAAGAGGCGGTTCGGGACGTAACCGAGGTGGGCACAACCCACTGATAATCCCCAAGTGCAGGGAATCATCGTAGCAATTCCCAATGATGGAAGTGATAAGTATGGAGTGTGGAACCCACAAGGAGCTAAAGTTAAAATCAATATTCTCTCAAGTCCTATCTGCCACTGATACGACTCTACGTACATCGAACGTTTGCTCCAACTAGAAACGAGAAATAAAACTACGTTGTGGGTATGAAGAGGATAACTTTGCATGATATCGGAGAGCTAAAACATAAAAGTAGGTGCTGTTATCATACAATTAGAATATATTACTAAATATTATAAATAGCGAGTGTGGAATAATGATGGGTCAGTGTGCGGCATTATCCTAGGCAATTGTTAACAAGACGGGTAGTCGTCATTGCAATTTCGTATGAGGGAGAGGCATGAGCAAACATACTTTCTCTTCTTGGATCATCTGCACTTATGATTGGAACTCTAGCAAGCATCCGCAACTAGTAAAGTTTATTAAGGTAAAACCCAACCATAGCATTAAAGCATCAAGTCCCCTTTATCCCGTACGCAACAACCCCCTTACTCTGGTTTATGCTTCTGTCACTCAAGCAACCCACTATAAGCGAATCATGAACGTATTGCAACACCCTACATCGGGAATCCCTCACGCTTGCGTGACACGGAGGGCACGATAGGACAGCACCAAAATAAAACATACGACTCGTACCAATCTAGATCAGCAATCAACCCAAAGACAAAACATATCTACTCAAAACATCATAAGATGGCAACACATCATTGGATCATAATATGTGGCATAAAGCACCATGTTCAAGTAGGGATTACAGCGGGGTGCGGGAGAATGGACCGCGTAAAATAGATGAGGATGGTGATGATGATGGTGATGTTGATGAAGACGATCACCGCGGCGATGAATCTCCTCCCGATGGCACTCCGGCGCCACCGAGAGAGAGGAGGAGAGGTTCTCCCCCTTGTGCTTCCTCCTCCATGGCCTCCCCCCTAGATGGGGAGAGGTTTTCACTCTGCATCTTGGCCTTCATGGCGATGATGGCCCCTCTGGGATCCTTCCCCATGGCCTCTGGTGATGATGGCCCCCTCCGGCAGGGTGCCAGAGAGGGCCTAGATTGATTTCTTGTGGCTACAGAGGCTTGCGGTGGCGGAACTTCCGATCTAGGTTATTTTTTGGGGGTTTCTATACTTATAGGAATTTTTTTCATCGGTTTCACGTCAGGGGGGTCTCCGAGTCATCCACGAGATAGGGGGCGCGCCCAGGGGGGTAGGGCATGCTCTCCACCCTTGTGGATGGCTCGGGACTCTTCTGGTCCATCTCTGATGCTCCGTGGGCTTCTTCTGGTCCATAAAAAATCGTCAAAAATTGGCACGTCAATTGGACTCCGTTTGGTATTCCTTTTCTGTAAAACTCAAAAACAAGGAAAAAACAGAAACTGGCACTGGGCTCTAGGTTAATAGGTTAGTCCCAAAAATCATATAAAATAGCATATAAATGCATATAAAACATCTAAGATGGATAACATAATAGAATGAATACTTCATAAATTATAGGTACATTGGAGATGTATCAGCATCCTAAAGCTTAGTTCCCGCTCGTCCTCGAGTAGGTAAATGATAAAAGAAATAATTTATGAAGTGTGAATGCTAGCAGGTGCACAAGTTTGATCAATGATAATTTCAATCACCTTTTCTAGCATCATTATATATCAGAACAGCAGCTCAACTCATAAAACTTCTCATGATCAAGTAACAAGCTATTCACATGTTAAAGTATAGATCATAAACTTCCTTGAAAACTAACAAACCGTGCTCTTAGTCATCAAACAATTGCAATTCATCTTATTTTCGGGAAGGGTCTATGTAAGAGCTTTGATTCAGCAAACTCCACATACTCAACTATCAGTTAATCTTTCACAATTGCTAATACTCATGTGATATTTATGGGTTCAAAGTTTTAATCAGACACAGAGAAAGATAGGGGCTTGTAGTTTCGCCTCCCAACCTTTTACCTCAAGGGTAATGTCAACAATAATAATTTATGAAAACCTACATCCAAGTGGATATATATATCTGGATCGCTCCAACACAAAGTTCTTGCCAAAGGAAAAAGTGTAAAAAGGAAAGGTGATGATCACCATGACTCTTGTATAAGGGTAGAAAATAAAAGTAAAAGATAGGCCCTTCGCAGAGGGACGCAGAGGTTGTCATGCACTTTTATGGTTGGATGCACAAAATCTTAATGCAAAAGAACGTCACTTTATATTGCCGCTTGTGATAAAGACTTTTATTATGCAGTCCGTCGCTTTTATTTCTTCCCTATCACAAGTTCGTATAAAGCTTATTTTCTTCGCACTAATAGATTATACATATTTAGAGAGCAATTTTTATTGCATGCACCGATGACAACTTACTTGAAGGATCTTACTCAATCCATAGGTAGGTATGGTGGACTCTCATGGCAAGACTGGTTTAAGGGATGTTTGGAAGCACAAGTAGTATTTCTACTTGGTGCAAAGAATTTGGCTAGCATGAGAGGGAAATTCAAGCTCAACATGTTGGATGATCCAAGACAATATAACGTTTCGGATATAGGAAAACATAACCCATTAAGTTGTCTTCCTTGTCCAACATCAACCTTTTAGCATGTCATATTTTAATGAGTGCTCACAATTACAAAAGATGACCAAGATAGTGTATTTATATGTGAAATCTCTCTTCTTTTAATATTCTTTCATGAATTGTTCAAGTGACCAATTCTATGTTTGCTGACTTTCAATAAATTTACCACCTATACTTATTATGTGTGGAGTCATTACTCCCCATGGTATAAGCATACGAAACATATAAAAAATCAGATTTATGATATTCAGTTCATTCAACCATTTACTCATAGGATATATGTGAAGCACATGAGTAAATGACAAACTACTCCAAAAAGATATAAGTGAAGAACACTGAGTAGTCAAATAATTAACTAGCCATGGGAGGATTCTTTTTCATTCAAGATTTCAGATCCAATGATTTTATTCAAACAGCAAGTAAAATTGAAAATACGCTCCAAGCAAAACACATATCATGTGATGAATAAGAATATAGCTTCGAGTAAGGTATACCGATAGTTTTGAAGACGACAGAGGGGATGCCTTCCGGGGCATCCCCAAGCTTAGGCACTTGAGTCTTCCTTGAATATTACCTTGGGGTGCCTTGTGAATCCCCAAGCTTAGGGTCTTTGCACTCCTTATTCTCCTCATATCGATATCTCACCCAAAACATGAAAACTTCAATCACACAAAACTTAACGGAACTTCGTGAGATAGGTTAGTATGATAAAGAGTAAACCATTCACTTTGGTACTGTCAAAGACAAGGTTCATAATTGTTCCCACACAATGCCTACTGTACCATATCATTTCTACAATTTATATTGAGAAATATAAGCCATAGAAACTAGAAAACAAGCAAACTATGCAATGAAAACAGAATTTGTCAAACAGAACAGTCTGTAATGATCTGAACAGCAACCATACTTATGCTACTCCAAAAATTATGAAATAAATTGGTGGACGTGAGGAATTTGTCTATTAATCTTCTTCAAAAAGAATCAACTCAAAAGCACTCTTCTGTAAAACATTACAACTAATCTCATGAGCGCAAAGTTTTTGTTTTTTACAGCAAGATCGCATTAACTTTCACCCAAGTCTTCCCAAAGGTCTTACTTGGCACTTTATTGAAACAAAAGCTATAGAACATGATAACTACAGTAGCTTAATCATGTAAACACACAAAAACAGTACGGGTAAATATTGGGTTGTCTCCCAACAAGCGCTTTTCTTTAATGCCTTTTAGCTAGGCATGATGATTTCAATGATGCTCACATAAAAGATAAGAGTTGAAACATAAAGAGAGCATCATGAAGAATATGACTAGCACATTTAAATATAACCCACTTCCTATGCCTAGGGATTTTGTGAGCACACAATTTATAGGAACAAGGATCAACTAGCATAGGAAGGCAAAACAAATATAACCTCAAAACTTTAAGCACATAGAGAGGAAACTTGATATTATTGCAACTCCTACAAGAATGTATTCCTCCCTCATAATAATTTTCAGTAGCATCATGAATGAGTTCAACAATATAACCATCACATAAAGCATTCTTTTCATGATCTACAAGCATAGAAATTTTACTACTCTCCACATAAGCAAAATTCTTCTCATTCGGAATAGTGGGATCACTAATTCATAAAGTTGACACTCTTCCAAACCTGCTTTAGATGATAGTATTATTCATACTCCAAAAGATATAAGTGAAGTTCATGGAGCATTCTACAATTAATATAGGCTAACCAATATCGAAGCTCAAAATATATAAGTGAAGCACACGAAGCATTCTATAAAATCATACTCAAAAGATATAAGTGAAGCACATGAAGTATTCTATAAATTAATGAAGGTCTAACTCATACTAGCATGGTTCTTAAAGGAAAAACAAAAACACAAAGGACACAAATCATGTGAACAAAACAAAAACCGAGGTATACCGATAATTGTTGAAGAAGAAAGATGGGATGCCAACCGGGGCATCCCCAAGCTTAGATGCTTGAGTATCCTTGGAATATTTACTTGGGGTGCCTTGGGCATCCCCAAGCTTGAACTCTTGCCTCTCTTTATTCCTCTCACATCGGTAACTCCTCGTTCTTCGAACACTTCATCCACAAAAACTTAACAAAAACTTTGTGAGATCCGTTAGTATACTAAAGCAAATCACTACCTTTTGGTACTGTTGCAAACTCATTCTAATTTCATATTAGCACTTTATCTACTGTATTCAACCTTCACCATCGTTCATACCCCCCGATACTACCCATAGATTCATCAAAATAAGCGATCAACACATAGAAAACAGAATCTGTCAAAAATAGGACAGTCTGTAGTAATCTGGAAGTTTAGTAAACTTCTGTAACTCCAAAAAATTCTATAAAAAATATGAAAATTTAAAAAAATTGTACAGAAGTAATGTGCAAAAAGTTTCAGACCCATTTGAATTTCCAGTAAAAAATATAAATTCATGCGCTACAGCCAAAGTTTCTGTTTTTTTACTGCACAAAGTAAACAAGCAATCTAATGATCCTAAAACCAAAGCTTGGCACATTATTTTTATAATACAATGGATATATACAAGGGTATAATTATTTTAAGAGAAGCTTCCATGAAATTTTTTACATTGTTTCCATGAGCATGAACACAAGTGTTCAAGGTCGACCCTCACTTCTTCAATGCATAATCTTCCAATCACTTCTCTTATTGAAAAACTTTTTAGGCATGAGAGGCAAGTAAATTTTTTTTGTATTTTCATTCTCTTAAATTTTTTTGTATGTTTCACCCACAACTAAACAGAAACAAAAAGGTAAAACAAAATCTACTTAGTGAAGAAAGCAAACAAGCACACACGAGAATATCAACCCCACGCTATTGCTCCCCGGCAACGGCGCCAGAAAAGAGCTTGATAATCCCCAAGTGCAGGGAATCATCGTAGCAATTCCCAATGATGGAAGTGACAAGTATGGAGTGTCGAACCCACAAGGAGCTAAACATAAGATCAATATTCTCTCAAGTCCTATCTGCCACCGATACGAATCTATGTACACCGAACATTTACTCCAACTAGAAACGAGAAATAAAACTACGTTGTGGGTATGAAGAGGATAACTTTGCATGATATCGGAGAGCTAAAACATAAAAGTAGGTGCTGTTATCATACAGTTAGAATATATTACTAAATATTATAAATAGCTGGTGTGGAATAATGATGGGTGGGTGTGCGGAATTATCCTAGGCAATTGTTAACAAGACCGGTAGTCGTCATTGTAATTTCATATGAGGGAGAGGCATAAGCTAACATACTTTATCTTCTTGGATCATATGCACTTATGATTGGAACTCTAGCAAGCATACGCAACTACTAAAGATCATTAAGGTAAAACCCAACCATAGCATTAAAGCATCAAGTCCCCTTTATCCCATACGCAACAACCCCCTTACTCGGTTTTATGCTTCCGTCACTCAAGCAACCCACTATAAGCGAATCATGAACATATTGCACCACCCTACAACGGGAATCCCTCACGCTTGCGCGACACGGAGGGCACGATAGGACAACACCAAAATAAAACATACAACTCGTACCAATCTAGATCATTAATCAACCCAAAGACAAAAGATATCTACTCAAAACATCATAAGATGGCAACACATCATTGGATCATAATATGTAGCATAAAGCACCATATTCAACTAGGGATTACAGCGGGGTGCGGGAGAGTGGACCGCGTAAAATAGATGAGGATGGTGATGATGATGGTGATGTTGATGAAAACGATCACCACGGCGATGATTCCCCTCCCGATGGCACTCCGGCGCCACCGAGAGAGAGGAGGACAAGTTCTCCCCCTTGTGCTTCCTCCTCCATGGCCTCCCCCCTAGATGGAGAGAGGTTCTCACTTTGGATCTTGGCATTCATGGAGATCATGGCCCCTCCGGGATGCTTCCCCATGGCCTCCGGTGATGATGGCCCCCTCCGGCAGGGTGCCAGAGAGGGCCTAGACTGATTTCTCATGGCTACAGAGGCTTGCGGTGGCGGAACTTCCGATCTAGGTTATTTTCTGGGGGTTTCTGTATTTATAGGAATTTTTGGCGTTGGTTTCACGTTAGGGGGATCTCTGAGTCGTCCACGAGATAGGGGGCGCGCCCTCCACCCTCGTGGACGGCTCAGGACTCTTCTGGTCCATCTCCGATGCTCCGTGGGCTTCTTCTGGTCCATAAAAAATCGTCAAAAATTGGCACGTCAATTGGACTCCGTTTGGTATTCCTTTTCTATAAAACTCAAAAACAAGGAAAAAAATAGAAACTGGCACCGGGCTCTAGGTTAATAGGTTAGTCCCTAAAATCATATAAATGCATATAAAACATCTAAGATGGATAATATAATAGCATGAATACTTCATAAATTATAGATACGTTGGAGACGTATCACCCACCAGGGCGCGCCTGGGCCTCCAGGCGCGCCCTTGTGGGTTGTGCTCCCCTCGGAGCTCCCCCCAGGTGCTTCTCCGGCCCACTGGATGTCTTCTGGTCCAAAAAAATCCACAAAAAGTTTCGCTGCATTTCGTATTGATTTCCTGCGATGTAAAAAAACATGCAGAAAACAGCAACTGGCACTTGGCACTATGGCAATACGTTAGTACCATAAAATGATATAAAATGATTGTTAAACATCCAAGAATGATAATATAAGAGCATGGAACAATCAAAAATTATAGATACGTTGGAGACGTATCAGCATCCCCAAGCTTAATTCCTGCTCGTCCTCGAGTAGGTAAATGGTAAAAACAGAATTTTGGATGTGGAATGCTGCCTAACATGTTCATCACATATTCTTTTCTTTGTAGCACGGATATTTGGACTTTTATATGGTTCAAAGCAATAGTCTAGTTTTGACAAGAGACTTAAATACTCAAGCATATCAATAAGCAACCATGTCTTTCAAAATATCAACGCTAAAATAAGTTAACCCTAGCCCATTATGCTCAATCATTGATCCATTCATGAAACACACTCACATATTAGCTACACCCAATGCTCAAGTATGATCAAAGTGCCCCCTAGTTGGTGCTTTATAAGAGAAGATGGAGACTCAAATTAAAAATAAAAATTGCATAAAGTAAAAGAAAGGCCCTTCGCGGAGGGAAGTAGGGATTTGTAGAGGTGCCAGAGCTCAAAGCGAAAAACATAGAGATAAAAACATTTTGGGAGGCATGCTTTTCCTGTCAACAAGAACGATCAAGAAGTTCCCAATACTTTCCATGCTAGATATACCATAGGCGGTTCCCAAACAGAAATTAAAGTTTATTCCTTTTTCAACCATACTTTCACTTTCCATGGCTAACCGTATCCACGGGTGCCCTCCATACCAACACTTTCCAAGGAATTTATTATTTGACAACATAAAGTAAATTTATTTTACATTTCGGCACTAGGCATCCCTAATGCCTTTGCCTTAATCTTGTGCAATGACAAGTGAATAAACACTCATCATGGGAATAGCATATCTAGCATGGAAATATATTAGCCAACCCCTACCATTTCATGAGCGGTACAAGCACACAAAAGAGAAATTTATTTTGAAAATTAGAGATGGCACATACAAATTTGCTTCGAACGGCACGGAAATACCTCATATAGGATGGTATGGTGGACTTATGTGGCAAAACTGGTCTAAAGGATTTTGGATGCACAAGTAGTGATCATACTTAGTGCAAAATGAAGGCTAGCAAAAGATTGAGAAGCGACCAACCAAGAAACGAATAATCTCATAAGCGAGCATTGAGCATAATTAACACCGAATAATGCACCACAAGTAGGATGTAATTTCATTGCATAACTATTGACTTTCGTGCTTGCATAGGGAATCACAAACCTTAAAACCAATCTTCTTACTAAAGCATAATTACTCATCAACATAACTCACATATCACATCATCATATCTCAAAACTATTACAAGGAATCAAGTTTATTTTTTCCAATGATCTTCAAGAAAGTTTTTATTATATCCTCCTTGGATATCTATCACTTTGCAACTAATTTTCACGTGTTGCTTTTGATAAGCTCAAACAAATATAAGTGAAGATCATGAGCATAATATTTCTTTCTCTCAAAATAATTGAAGTGAAGCAAGAGAGAATTTCTTAAAAAAAATTACTAACTCTCAAATAAATCTAAGTGAAGCATGAGAGAATTTCTTCAAAATTAAGAAAGCACATCGTGCTCAAAAAGATATAAGTGAAGTACTAGAGCAATTCCATAGCTCATAAAGATTTAAGTGAAGCAAAGAGAGCAATTCTAACAAGTCATGTCATAATTTCGGCTCTCTCAAATAGGTGTGTCCAGCAAGGATTCAAGACTTAAAACAAAAAGCAAAAGAAGCAAAGACTCATATCATACAAGACGCTCCAATCAAAACTCATAGTGTGTGATGAATAAAAATATAGTTCCGAGTAAAATACCGATGGTCGTTAGAAGAAAGAGGGGATGCCACTCGGGCATCCCCAAGCTAAGTTGCTTGCTTATCTTTGGATAATATATTGGGATGCCATGGTCATCCCCAAGCTTAGTCTCTTCTTGCTCCTTATTCCTTCATCCATCATAACATCACCCAAAACTTGAAAACTTCAATCACACAAAGCTCAACAAAACCTTCATGAGATCCGTTAGTATAAGAAAACAAATCACTACTATAAGTAGTGTTGCAAACCAATTCCTATTTTATTCTTGCATTATATCTACTGTATTCCAAATTTTCTATGGCAAAAACTCTTCAAAGAAAACCATAGAATCATCAAAACAAGCACACAACGCAAAGAAAACAGAATCTTTCAAAAACAGAATAGTCTGTAGCAATCTGGATATTTTGAATACTTCTGAAACTCCAAAAATTCTGTAAAATTAGTACCACGTGAGCAATTTGTATGTTAATCTTCTGAAAAAATAATTGGTACTTTATCACACTCCTTTTAAAAATGAAAATTATTTTCGTGAGCGCAAAAGTTTATGTTTTTCAGCAAGATCAAATCAACAATCACCCAACATAATCCTAAAGGCTTTACTTGGCACAAAAATAATTAAAACACAAAAAACACAATCATAACAGTAGCATAATTGTGAAAACACTCAAGAACAGAAATCAAAAGACAAAAATAAATTTTATTCATTGGGTTGCCTCCCAAGAAGTGCTATCGTTTTTCACCCGTAGCTAGGCATAAAGCCAGGATCTAAGTATTGTCATCTTTGTTTCTAGATCCATGGGGTGCCCTCATGATTGATTCATATGGTGGCCTAATTCTTGTTCTAGGGAAGTGTTCCATACCCTTCTGTAGTGGAAATTGAAATTTAATATTGCCTTCTTTCATATCAATCACGGCACCAATGGCGCGTAAAAACGGTCTACCAAGAATAATTGGACAAGACGGATTGCAATCAATATCAAGAACAATAAAATCTATGGGCACATAATTCCTATTTGCAATAATAAGAACATCATTAATTCTTCCCATAGGATTTTTAATAGTAGAATCCGCCAAGTGCAAATTTAAAGAGCATTCTTCAATATCGGTAAGACCAAGCACATCACATAAAGATTTCGGAATTGTAGAAACACTAGCACCCAAGTCACAAAAAGAAAAACACTCATAATTTTTAATCTTGACTTCTATAGTAGGTTCCCACTCATCATGCAATTTCCTAGGAATTGAAACTTCTAATTCCAAATTTTCTTCCAAAGCCTTCATCAAAGCATCAACATTATATCTAGTAAAAGCTTTATTTTGTTCTTAAGCATAGGGTGAATTCATCATGGATTGAAACAAAGAAATACAATCAATCAAAGAGCAACTATCATAATTAAAGTCTTTGTAATCCAAATGAGTGGCACATCACTAGTAAAGTTTTGACCTCTTCAAACCCACTTTTATCAATTTTTTCAACAAGGTTTTCACCCTCCGAATTATCTGGACGCTTGCTAGATAAAGTTGACTCTTCTCCAGTGCCTTTTTCATCAATATTAATTTTACTAAACAAGGAATCAATAGAAGAAACACCAATCATTTTAATATCTTTATCACTTTTATGAAAGCAATCACTAGAAAACGCTTTTTCTAAAAATTCTCTTCTAGCTCTAAGCATAGCGGTTCTTTTCTTACTTTCATCCATAGAAACATAAAGAGCTTTAATTGATACCTCAACCTTGGGCACAAAAAATTTCATCTTGAGAATTTCTACATCATGAGAAATTCTATCAACACTTCTAGACAACTTATCAATCTTATTCAAATTTTCTTCCATTGTAGCATTAAAAACTTTTTGAGTGTTGATAAATTCTTTAATATTATACTCAAGATCAGAGGTGTTCCTATTATTATTATGAGAGGGATTACCATAGGAATTACCATAATTATTAGAGGAATTACTAGGGAAAGGCCTAGGATTAAAATTACCTCTATAAGCATTGTTATTGAAATTATTTCTCGAGATAAAATTCACATCTATGGCATCACTATTTTGCTCAATCAAAGTAGACAAAGGCACATCATTAAAATAAATAGGAGCACTTTTATTAGCAACCAATTTCATAAGAGCATTAACTTTTTCACTCAAAGAAGAAATTTCTTCAATCGAATTAACTTTTTTACTAGTAGGAGCTCTTTCGGTAGGCCATTGCGAATAATTTGCCATAATATTATCAAGCAATTTGGTGGCTTCACCCAAAGTAATTTCCATAAAAGTACTACCCGCGGCGGAATCTAAAAGATTACGAGAAAAAAATTGAACCCCGCATAAAATTTTTGTATGATCATCCAAAGATTTAACCTATGAGTTGGGCAATTCCTTAGCATCATTTTCATCCTTTCCCAAGATTGTGCAACATGCTCATGTTCAAGTTGATTGAAATTCATGATTTGGGTTCGAAGGGAAATAATTTTTGCGGGCGGAAAATACTTAGCAATAAAAGTGTCTTTGCACTTATTCCAAGAATCAATACTATTGCGAGGCAAAGAGGAAAACCAATTTTTTTTGCATGATCTCACAAAGAAAACAGAAATAATTTCATCTTCACAACATCATTGTCCACATATTTTTTCTTGTGCATATCGCATAATTCCACGAATGTGTTAAGATGGGACGCGGCATCCTCATTAGGAGTACCGGAAAATTGATCTTTCATAAACAGATTCAGCAAAGCAGTATTAATATCACAAGACTCCGCACTAGTGGTGGGAGGAGCAATCGGAGTGCCAATAAAATTTGAGAAATCACACAATTTGGTGTTCTCTTGAGTCATTGTGACTACACAACAAGATTGCACTCAAAACAGATCCGGCAAGAAAACGGTGAACGAAAAAGAGGGCGAATAAAACGGCAAATTTTTGTGAAGTGGGGGAAAGGAAAACGAGAGGCAAATGGAAAATAATGTAAATTGCGAGGAGATGAGATTTGAGATTAGGAACCTGGTAGATGTTGATGATGTTTCTCCAGCAACGGCACCAGAAATTCCTTTTGATGTCTGCAAGAACTAAGTCGGTATTTCCACCAAGAGTAAGGGATGATGCAGCACAGCAACGGTAGGTATTTCCCTCAGTGATGAGACCAAGGTTACTGAACCAGTCGGAGAACCACGCAACACTACATGAATGGCACCTGCACACAAATAACAAATACTCACAACCCGACGAATTAAAGGGGTTGTCAATCCCATTTGGGCACCCGCGCCCGAAATTGGCAAACGGACGTGAGAGAGTTGTAATAAATTGATAGATCGAACACCAAATAAAATAAAAGTGCAGCAAGGTATTTTTGTATTTTTTGTTTAGTAGATCTGAAAATAAAAAGCAAAGGAAAATAGATCGCAAAGGCAAATATAATAAAAAAAGACCCGGGGGCCGTAGAATTCACTAGTGGCTTCTCTCGAGAAAAATAGCGAACGGTGGGTGAAGAAATTACTGTTGGGCAATTGATAGAACTTCAAATAATCATTACGATATCCCGGCAATGATCATTACATAGGCATCACATCCAAGATTAGTAGACCGACTCCTGCCTACATCTACCACTATTACTCCACACATCGACCGCTATCCAGAATGCAATTAGTGTATTAAGTTCATGGAGAAATGGAGTAATGCAATAAGAACGATGACATGATGTAGACAAGATCTATTTATGTAGAAATAGACCCCATCTTGTTATCCTTAATGGAAACGATACATACGTGTCGGTTCCCCTTCTGTCACTGGGATCAGGCACCGTAAGATCGAACACATCACAAAGCACCTCTTCCCATTGCAAGATAAATAGATCAAGTTGGCCAAACAAAACCCAAATATCGGAGAAGAAATACGAGGCTATAACCAATCATGCATATAAGAGATCAAAGAAAACTCAAATAACTTTCATGGATAAAAAGATAGATCTGATCATAAACCCAAAGTTCATCGGATCCCAACAAACACACTGCAAAAAGAGTTACATCATATGGATCTCTTAGAGACCATTGTATTGAGAATCAAATGATAGAGAGGAAGCAATCTAGCTACTAACTACGGACCCGTAGTTCTACACAGAACTACTCACGCATCATCGGAGAGGCACCAATGGGCATGATGAACCCCTCCATGATGGTGTCTAGATTGGATCTGGTGGTTCTGGAACTTGCCGCGGCTGGAATTGATTTTCGTCGTATCCCCTAGGGTTTCTGGAATATTGGGGTATTTATAGAGTAAAGAGGCGGTTCGGGATGCAACCGAGGTGGGCACAACCCACCAGGGCGCGCCTGGGCTTCCAAGCGCGGCCTGGTGGGTTGTGCTCCCCTCGAAGCACCCCCCCCAGGTGCTTCTCCGGCCCACTGGATGTCTTGTGGTCCAAAAAAATCCACAAAGAGTTTCGCTGCGTTTGAACTCCGTTTGGTATTTATTTCCTGTGATGTCAAAAAAACATGCAGAAAACAACAACTAGCACTTGGCACTATTTCAATAGGTTAGTACCAAAAAATAATATAAAATGACTATAAAATGATTGTAAACATCCAAGAATGATAATATAACAGCATGGCACAATAAAAAATTATAGATACGTTGGAGATGTATCAGTGTACTTAGTTCAAAAGGAGCTGCGTGAGAGTCACGAGCTCAGGGGGTGCGCCTACACCCTTGGGGCGTGCCCTGTGAGCTTGTGGCTCTCCCATACATCTTATAGCCTCCCCTCGAACCTTCTAGGGCCCCTTCTACTCCATAAAAAAGCACCGTATTGTTTCATCGTGTTTGGACTTCATTTGGTACCGATTTTCTGAAAAGCCAAAAACAAGAAAAAAAAAGGAAGCGGCACTGGGCATAAGGTTAATAGGCTAGTCCCAAAAAATGATATAAAATAGCATAGAAAGCATCCAAGATTGATAATATAATAGCATGAAATAATCAAAAAAATTGGAGACGTATCAGCCACTAACGAGGTTCTTCTTGATGGCGGGGAGATGTTGCATGTTCTTCATCTGCACAATCCATCTAGAGGTAAAATATAGATCGACCGTGCCAACACCATGAACAAAAGCACTCACGCCATTCCCCATTAATTCGGACGCGTGGCCTGTGACCTGGTAAGAAGAAAACAATGAAATGTCAACACACACATGAATATTTGCACTTGTGTCCACCCACCAATCCGTGGACTGAAAATATAGTAAATAAATTACCGTACCCAAATGCACCATTCTCATTGTTGCCACAATCATGTTGGAAGACTTGGAGTCCTCCCTCACTTCTTATACTTATTTTGGCACTTGTTGGGGCAATGTTCCTATGAACCAAAAGTGAAGTAGTCATCTCCCTTCTTGTTCTTCATGAAGGTCTTCTTACCCTTCTTCTTAAAGCATGTATTCTGTTGGACACCGTTCTTTCCCTTGGGCTTTTGGGAATTCAAGTTCCTCTGATGCACCATATTGGTGACAGAAGTTCCTTCGGTCCCTTTTCCATGCAAGTCATTTACTCTCGAGTTCTGCTCAACACTCAAATGGCCGATAACATCCTATACTAAGAATTCACGCCTTTGATGTTTCAGAGTGGTAGCAAAGTTTCTCCACGAATTAGGGAGCTTAGCGACTATGCATCCCGCAACAAATTTGCCAGGAAAATCACACTTAAGAAGCTCAAACTCCTTAGTGATGCATATTATCTCATGAGCCTGCTCCAATACAGAAAGGTTCTCAACCATTTTGTAATCGTGGAACTGATCAATGACATACATCTCGCTCCCAGCATCGGTGGCGCCGAATTTAGATTCGAGCACCTCGCATAAGTCCTTGACAACCCGCATATGGAAATATGCATCAACCAAATTATCTCCGATCACGCTCAGAACTACTCCAAGAAATACTACGGTGGCCTCCCTAAATGCCTTCTCCTTTTCAGGAGTGATCGTTCCTGTGGGAGTAGCACCGACGACCCAGAACACATTCATCGTCGTGAGCCATAAGGTGGTTTTGGTCTCCCAACATTTAAAGTATGTACAAGTAAACTTATCTGGTTTCAGTGCAGCAGCAAAACCATGATTCTAAAAATTCCTACACATATTAGGTTTTTGGATTGCTGAGTAAATAGGCTAATTTTTGATTAAATCCAAGGATAAATCATGAGCATGAAATAAATAGCAGTAAGCACATACTGATACTTGATCATATTATCGCGTACTAGACAAATAGTAGAAACATCTACGCAAATGATACGTCTCCAACGTACCTGTAATTTTCCATGTTGTTATATTATCATTTCTTGATGTTTTATATTCATTTTATAGCAACTTTATATCTTTTTTGGGAGTGACCTATTTATTTAGTGCCCAGTGTCAGTTGTTGTTTTTTGCTTGTTTTTTACTTTGCAGAATATCCATATCAAACGGAGTCCAAACGCAGCGAAACTTTTTGGAGATTTTTTTGGACCATAATACACCTTGGGGGCCAAGAAAGCACCTGGGGGGAGGCCCGTGGGGACCACAACCCACTATTTCTATGGATGAAAGTAAGAAAAGGACCGCTATGCTTAGAGCTAAAAGAGAATTTTTTAGAAAAAGCGTTTTCTAGTGATTGCTTTCATAAAAATGATGAAGATCTTAAAGTGATTGGTGTTTCTTCTATTGATTCCTTGTTTAGTAAAATTAAAATTGATGATAAAGGGAATTTAGCTAGAAGGCGTCCAGGCAATTTAGCTAGAAGGCGTCCTGGCAATTCGGAGGGTGAAAATCTTGATGAAAAAATTGATAAAAGTGGGTTTGGAGAGGTCAAAACTTTAACTAGTGATGGGCCCACTCTTTTGGATTATAAAGACTTTAATTATGATAATTGCTCTTTGATTGAATGTATTTCTTTCTTGCAATGCATGATAAATTTACCTCATGCCTATGGACAAAATAAAGCTTTTACTAAACATATCGTAGATGCTATGATGAAAGCTTTAGAAGAAAAGTTGGAACTAGAGATTGTAATCCCTAGAAAATTACATGATGAATGGGTACCTACCATTAAAGTCAAGATTAAAAATTATAAGTGCTTTGTTTTATGTTATTTGGGTCCTAGTGTTTCCACGATTCCAAAATCTTTATGTGATGTGCTTGGTCTTACCGATATTGAAGAATGTTCTCTTAATTTGCACTTGGCGGATTCTACTATTAAAAACTTTTGGGAAGAATTAATGATGTTCTTATTCTTGCAAATAGGAATTATGTGCCCATAGATTTTATTGTTCTTGATACTGATTGCAATCCTCCTTGTCCTATTATACTTTTTTTAAAGGAATAACATGTGTATTCCACTTAATCATGGTGCCCCATATCGGAGATCACCAACCCTGATACAAAGTCTGGGGCATCAGTTGCCCACATGAATAGAGGGTCCAGAGCGCCCCAAGCATACTGCGCCAAAGCGTGTGCAACCATATTACATTCCCGGTGCCAAAAGAGAAAATCTGAGAATTCAAAGGAAGAGCGACACAAGCTCCTAGCCTCTCTGAACAGGACTCCAAGCTCCGCAGCATCATAGGCTCGCCCTTTCAGCGCCGTGACCATGTTCAGGCAGTCAGATTCAAAGACAATGCATTGTGCCCCTAATTCAGAAGCGCCCTCAAATGCTTTCATACAGGCAATCATCTTGGCCTGAAGAGGGTTGCGCACATGTTGCATCTTGCCAGCCGCCGCCACCAGAAAGTGCCATGCTCATCGCGAGCAACAAAACCCCATGCCCCTGCTTCAGCATCTTCATGAAACGCCGCATCCGTGTTTATTTTTATGAGTCCCGCAGCCGGAGGCGTCCATGAATATTTGACTGTAGATGTAGGTGGAGATTTGGTTGCAGACACGCAAAATCCATCAGGTGTTTGGTGATGAAAGCACTGACCTCACCCGTCGATCGCTGCTTTTCGTCCACGTAAGTTTCGTTCCTTGTCGTCCACCAGTCCCAAAGGAGGACACATGCCCGTAACTTTCTCTTAGTCGGAAGCGAGCAAATATGCCTCATAACATCAAAAGCATCAGGGTGCTCACATAACGCCACACGAACATCCTCCAAATTCTATTCCCTCCAAATCGCCTTCACTTTTGTACATTTCAAGAACAAATGACCACCATCTTCGTCCAGCCTCTGGCACATGAGACATCTAGTATCCAGCTCAATGTGTTTCCTTTTGATATTGAGTAGAGTAGGCAGGCTGTTGTGTGTTAGTCTCCACAGGAACATGCGAACCTTACCTGGGAGTTGAAGCTTCCAAATATGCTGCCACTTGTCCAGGGACTTACCTTGCTCACTGGAGGGACCAGAGTTTTGTTGCTTATTAGCTTCCTTCAGGTTCACTCCCAGTTGGTAGGCAAACTTCACTGAAAAAACCCCTTCTTGTCAAAATGCCAAGAGACTGCATCTTCCATCTCCGATTTCAATGGTATGGCCAGAATAATCCGAGCATCGTCCTAGGTAAATAGCTCCCTCACAATCTCCTCATCCTAGTTTTTCGTAATTGGTTTGATCACCTCATACACCTTCGAAACAATGGACCTCCCTTGGTAAGCAACCGGTCTCCTTCTCACCCCCTCGGTAGCCACGAATCCGTCCAGCAGTTTACTTGAGTGCCATCCCCAATTCGCCAAACAATGCCCTCCTTAAGCAGGTCGCGGCCTCGAATAATGCTGCGCCAGGTGTAGGACATATCCCTATGCTCACCGGCCTCTAGAATTGAGCAATCAGGGTGGTACTTTGCCTTCAACACCACCGCGCATAGCGATTCAGGGTTTTGGATCAACCTCCAGCTTTTACGAGCGAGCATGGCCATGTTAAAGATAAGAAGGTCACGGAAACCCAGCCCACCGTCCTTCTTCGCCTTCATGAGTCTTTCCCACCTGATCCAGTGACACTTATGCTGCCCGCCTTGCTGACTCCACCAGTAACGACAAATCATTGAGCTAATTTCTTCACACAAGCTCTTGCTTAGGTCAAAACAGGACATTGCATAGGTTGGGATGGCCTGCGCCACGGCTTTTATCAGAGTCTCCTTCCCCATCTTGGACAAGAGTTTCTCAATCCAACCCTGGATTCTCCTCCAAATGCTTTCCTTGATGTACTCGAACTCCTTACTTTTTGCTGCTCCTAGATGTACCGATAGACCAAGATAGCGCTCATTTTGTGTTTCAGTACAGATACCAAGGACCTGCAGAACTTGCTGCTTGTTATGATTGCTTGTTTTCTTGCTGCATCAGCTTCTCCAAGAAGTCCCACTCAAGTCGATCATACGCCTTGCTCATGTCAAGGTTAACTGCAACGAGCCCTTGCCTGCCTCCCTTCCTCTTGTGCATCAGATGAGTGATCTCATAGGCTAGGAGCACATTATCAGTGATCACCCGGCCAGGTACAAAGGCTGACTGCGTTGGAGAAATCAAATCTGGGAGAATTACTTTGAGCCGGTTAGCAATAACCTTTGATACGAGTTTATAGAGCACATTGCAAAGGCTGATTGGACGGTACTGTGATAGGAACTCTGGGTTTTTTACCTTGGGGATTAACACAATGGTTGACTCATTCCACCCCTTCGGGATCTCACCACCGTTGAGCACTCTCAGGACCTCCTCCTGAATCTTAGGCCCCACCATGTGCCAGAATCTTTTGTAAAAAATTGCCGGCATACCATCCGGTCCCGGCGCCTTCAAATCACCAAGGGAATCAAGGGCTTCCTTAATTTCTTCCCTAGTAAAACCCTTGGTCAGCATCTCATTCATCTCCGGAGTGACCGAGGAAGGAACATGATGGAAGATGTCATCGTTTAGTGGGCCTGCAGAGGATAAGAACAAACTTTTGTAGTAGTTAGTGATAAAAGGTCCTATCTCTTCATCCCCCTCCACTACACTTCCATCCTCCCTCTTTAAGCTCCTAATCATATTAATTCTCCTCCTCTCCGATGCTTGAGCATGAAAGAACTTCGTGTTTCGGTCCCCTTTCTGGAGCCAATTTACATGTGCGCGCTGCTGCCAGTATAAGTTATATTGATCCTCGAGTCGGTTCAGTTTGTATCTCAAAAGTTGCTCCCTTGAAATCTGCTCTTGGTTGATCCCTCCTCTCCTACACCTATCAAGGTATCTCTTGGCAATCTTAATTCTGTGTTTAAGCTCCCCTAGCACTTCACTATCCCACCTCAGCAAACTCCCTCCCACCCTTCTGATCGCCTCCCCCACCGAGCCTCCCCCATCCACAAAAGCTGCATTCCTCTCCCCTCAACTACCTCTGCACATCCCTCCTCCTGCAGCCAGCACGCCTCAGACCGGAAACAGCTTGGCCCCTTACCATCGCCCATTAGCCTACTCTACCCATTCAACTCTGCAATAACTGGGCGGTGATCAGAATGTCTAGGATCTCCATTAATGATTTTGTGCAGTGGGAACAAGCACCTCCTGTTGGCATTCACCACCGCTCGGTCCAGTCGCTCTGGGGTATACCCAGCCACCATTTGCCAATTATTTTGCCAAGTGAATGGGTCCCCCACAAAACCCAAGTCCTCCAACTCGCATTACTCCAAACACCCCCGAAAGGCTTCCATACATTCCTGGGCCCGAGCTGGCCCACCCTCCTTCTCACCAGCAAAGAGGATCTCATTAAAATCCCCCCACACAACCACGGGAGATCCGACTGGCCATAAAGTGTGCGGAGCAGCCTCCAAGTGTTCTCTTTCTTGCCCGCTTTAGATTCACCATACACTCCCGTCAATCTCCATCTTGTACCATTGTCTTCCACCACCTCGGCATCGATATGGTGCCTCCCTTTCCATCACAGATTCACCTCAACTCCCCTTCTCCAGAAAAGAGCCAGACCGCCACTCCGCCCTTCACAGTCTCTTGCCACCATATTTACCATATTCATCTGCCACCTGAAGAAATCCAACTCCTTTTCCTTCATCTTTGTTTCTGAAAGGAAAAGGATGTCGGGCTCTTCCACCCTCTGGAGGTCTAGAAGGCTCCGAACTGCCGATGGGTTCCCAAGCCCCCGGCAGTTCTAGGCTATTACCTTCATTTATGCTCGCAGGGCTGTTCCGACAGCCCCGCTCCATTTTTATCCTCAATGTTCTGTCCGGTCTTGCTCTTTTTTGCTTCTCCACCCTCCCCTTCATCACAATTCATCTCATCTCCTCCCCGCTTCTCTCCCACCTTGACACCCAAGGGAAAACTAATGTCTTCCCTCCCCTTTCAATTAATTAAGCCTATGAAATTTAGCTCCCCCCTTGCCACCCTTTTTGTTGTTGCCCTGATCTCCCATCACATGCTCCACCGAAACTCCCACGCCTACACCGCCCTTTCCTTTCTCCACACTGGTCTCATTTGACACTTCTCCCCCATCAAAACACCCAGTAGAGACCGCGATCTCCATTCCGTCCCCCTTTGTTGTCTCTTGTGCTGTGGATTCCACAAATGTGAGCTGCCTCCTCCGCTCTGTCTCCCTTCCCGGGTCCTCATCCCCACTAATCCCCTCCTGCGCCCGTGATTGAGCATTTTCTTTCTTAAGAGGGCTTGTGACCTCCTCCTCCCTAGTCCCATTTTCTACTGACTGTTGCCCTGACCCGGTTTTCTCCTTCCTCCAACTGTCGCTGTCGCTGCCTGACCTACCTTTAGAGGTACCCAGACTAAGGCTTCTTCCACTCCCATAGCTTCACCCTCGAGAATTGTTCTGGCCCTCATTCCTGCTGCCTCTATTATTTTCACCCGTGGATTTTGGTATAAAGGCCTTTAGCCAATAGCCGAACTGCTTCTCCCCCCTCTTCAGCCTGATAGAGCAGCCATTCTCAACATGATCAAGCCTGCCACAAATGTAGCAGAAATTGGGCAAGAACTCATATTCGAACCGACGCCAATTTTCCTGCTCCCACTTTCTCCTTGCTTCTTCTGTTAAGTTCTTCTCCTCTATTTCCTTCTCATCATCAGCATCTAGCACGAAACACCTCAGGATGGGCTTTGTAATATCCATATGGACCTTGATCCTCAAGTATTTTCCCACCGCCATACCGTCCGCACCGGCATCTACTTCAAGGGCTTCTCCTATTATTTCCCCAATGGCAAGGCCCGCCTCACGGCACATCATTCCCAGTGGCAAATCAAACACACTGACCCATATCGGGATCGTTGTGAACTTGTAGTCCTTGATACCCTTGCTCGGATCAAAATCCTCCATCACCAGTAGAGACTTCCCAAACATCCAGGGTCCGTCGTTGAGGGCTTTCCTTTTTCCTGACTGCTGATGGAAAGTAAGGATAAAAATGTTGTCGCCCAGATCTTTGCACCTTAGTCCCCTCAAGGGACACAAGACCTTCCCCAGCGCATTTGCCACCCCATCCGCAAATGCTGGTTTGTCCGACATCAGTTTCGTGAGTGCTTGTGGTTCCACGATCCCCCCTTTTCCTCCTCCACTCCAGGCTATCTTCCGCCCCTTACTCTCCAGATCAGACAACTTTAGATTCCTCATCAGACACTCAACACGATCCATCCTCGACCCAGACCAGGAATCCCCCAAAACACAGAGGACAGAGGAAAGCTAGGGTTACAGGTGGTGTACGACAGCGCGCCCTAGCAACGCACCGAAGGCCTTGTGGTGGATGGGAGGGTTAGGGGGAGCCAGGAAAGATTGGGGGGAGGACTTCCTGCCGGACGGGGAAGAGGCCCGGGGAGAAAGCCGACAGGAACGGCGGCGCACCCACCAGACGCCGGAAAGGGATCGCCTGGGATTCGCCTAAGCGGTCACCACAGGAAGAGGCCTACCGCCACTCACCGTTTTTACGCACTATTGGTGCCGTGATTGATATGAAGGAAGGCAATATTAAATTTCAATTTCCACTAAGAAAGTGTATGGAACACTTCCCAACAAAAAGAATTAAGCCACCATATGAATCAATCATGAGGGCATCTTATGGTTCAAAAACTAAATATTACAACACTTGAATCTATGCATTATGCCTAGCAAGGGGCGTAAAATGATAGCACTTGTTTGGAGGCAACCCAATGAATAAAATTTATTTTTGACTTTTTCTTTCTGTTCTTGAGTGTTTGCAAAATTATGCTACTGTTATGATTGTGTTTTTTATATTTAATTAGTGTTTGTGCCAAGTAAAGCCTTTGGGATCATGTTTGATGATAGTTGATTTGATCTTGTTGAAAAACAGAAACTTTTGCATGCAGTAGCAGAATTGCTAAAAATCACAGAAGCGTGATAAATTTTGAATTTTTACAGAAGATTTATATACAAATTGCCTACGTTGTCCAAAAGTTTCAGAATTTTTGGAGTTGCAGAAGTATGGACAAAGTCCAGATTACTACAGACTGTTCTATTTTTGACAGATTCTGTTTTGTTTGCATTGTGCGCTTACTTTAATGAATTTATGGATTGTATTGCGGGGGGGGGGGGTATAAGCCATGGTAAAGTTGGAATACAGTAGGTATAATGAAAAAATAAAATATGAATGGGTTTGCAATAGTACTTACAGTAGTGATTTGCTTTATTATACTGACGGATCTCACAAAGGTTTTGTTAAGTTTTGTGTGATTGAAGTTTTCATGTTTTGGGCGAGATCGGGATGGATGAAGGAATAAGGAGTGAAAAGAGACTAAGCTTGGGGATGCCCATGGCAGCCCAAGTTAATATTTAAGGAGAACCAAGCAACTAAGCTTGGGGATGCCCTGGAAGGCATCCCCTCTTTCTTCTAACGACCATCGGTAATTTTACTTGGAGCTATATTTTTATTCATCACATATCATGAGTTTTGCTTGGGGCATCTTGTATTATATGAGTCTTTGCTTGTTTTGATTTTTATTTTGTGTCGTCTATCCTTGCTGGACACACCTATTTGAGAGAGCCAAAATTATGCTATGATTTGTTAGAATTGCTCTGTATGCTTCACTTAAATTTTTTGAGATATGGAATTGCTCTAGTGCTTCACTTATATCTTTTTGAGCACGGTGTGCTTTAATATTTTTTAAGAAATGCTCACATGCTTCACTTGGATTTAATTGAGAGTTAGTAAATTTTTGAAGAAATTCTCTCATGCTTCACTTATATTATTTTGAGAGCGAAAAATTTTATGCTCATGTTCTTCTCTCGAATTTGGTTGAGCTTTATCAAAAGCAATTGCAACATATGAGATTAGTCCCAAAGTGATAGATATTCAAGAGGGATATAATAAGAACTTTCATGAAGATCATCGGACAAAATAAACTTGATTCTTTGTAATATGTGAGTCATGTTGGTGAGTAATTACGCTTTAGTAAGAATATTGGTGCTAAGGTTTGTGATTCCCTATGCAAGCACGAAAGTCAATAATTATGCAATGAAATTATATCCTACTTGTCATGTATTATTCAGTGTTAGTTATGCTCAATGCTCGCTTATGTGAATTTTCGTTTCTTGGTTGGATGCTTCCCAATATATTTGCTAGCCCCCACTTGTACTAAATAGAGATACTACTTGTGCATCCAAAATCCTTAAACCCAGTTTTGTCATATGAGTCCACCATACCTACCTTTATGCGGTATTTCCGTGCCGTTCTAAGTAAATTTGTATGTGCCATCTTTAATTTTCAAAATGAATTTCCTTTTTGTTTTCTCGTACCGCTCATGAAGCAGCAGGGGGTGGCCAATATTTTCCATGCTAGATGTGTTATTCTCAAGATGAGTGTTTATTCACTTGTCATTGCATGAGAGTACGGTGGTAATAGGGATGCCCAGTCCCGAAATGAAAAAGAAATTTACTTTATCTTGTCGAATAATAAATTCCTTGGAAAGTGTTGGTATGGAAGGCACCCGTGCATACGGCTAGCCATGGATTGTGAAAGAATGGTGGAAAAAGGAATAAACTTTGTTTGTTTGGGAACCGCCTATGATATATCTAGCATGGAAAGTGTTGGGAATTACTCGGTCATTTTCGTTGACGGTAAAAGGATACCTCTCAAAAAAATTATCTCTCAATTTTTGCTTTGAGCTCTGGCACCTCTACAAATCTCTGCTTCCCTCTGCGAAGGGCCTATCTATTTACTTTATGCAATTTTTATTTTTATTTGAGTCTCCATCTTCTCTTATAAAGCACCAACTAGGGGGCACTATGATCACACTTGAGCATTGGATGTAGCTAATATGTGAGTGTGTTTCATGAATGGATCAATGATCGAGCATGATGGGCTAGGGATAAATTTCTTTAGTGTTGATATTTTGAAAGACATGGTTGCTTGTTGATATGCTTGAGCATTGAAATCTTCATGTCAAAACTAGACTATTGCCTTGAACCATCTAAAAGTCCAAATGTCCATGCTACAAAAGAAAAGAATATCTGATGAACATGTTAGGTAGCATTCCACATCAAAAAATTTGTTTTTATCATTTACCTACTCGAGGAGGAGCAGGAATTAAGCTTGGGGATGCTGATACGTCTCCCACGTATCTATAATTTTTGATTGTTCCATGCTGTTATATTATCATTCTTGGATGTTCTATATTCATTTTATAGCAACTTTATATCATTTTTTGGGACTAACCTATTGACATAGTGCCAGTGCCAGTTGATGTTTTTTGCTTGTTGTTTACTTCGCAGAATATCCATATCAAACGGAGTCCAAATGCAGCAAAACATTTTGGAGATTTTTTTTGGACCAGAAGACACCTCGGGGGCCAAGAAAGCACCTGGGGGACGCCCGTGGGGACCACAACCCTAGGAGCCCAGGTGCGCCCAAGGGGGTTGTGGGGCCCACAGTGGTCTCCTCCACTGCCGCTTCGCACAATAAATTCCCAGATATTCCAGAAACCCTAGGGGAGTCGAGGAAATACAATTCCAGCCACCGCACGTTCCAGAACCACGACATCCAATCTAACACCATCACGGAGGGGTTCATCATCCTCATTGGTGCCTCTCCGATGATGTGTGAGTAGTCCACCATAGACCTACGGGTCGGTAGAAGTAGCTAGATGGCTTCCTCTCTCTCTCTTTGGATTCTCGATACAATGGTCTCTTGGAGATCTATTTGATGTAACTCTTTTTTGCGGTGTGTTTGTTGGGATCCGATGAAGTATAAGTTTATGATCAGATCTATATCCATGAATATTATTTGAGTCTTCTTTGATCTCTTATATGAATGATTATTTATAGCCTCGTATTTCTTCTTCAAATCTTTGGTTTAGTTAGGCCAACTAGATCGATTTTTCTTGCCATGGCAAGAGGTGCTTTGTGATGGGTTCGATCTTGCGGTGTTCTTTCCCAACGACAGAAGGGGCAGCAAGGCACGCATGTATCGTTGCTATTAAGGATAACAAGTTGGGGGCTATTCCTACTTGAATAGATCTCGTCTACATCATGTCATCGTCCTTATTGCATTACTCCGTTTCTCCATGCACTTAATACACTAGATGCATGCTGGATAGCAAAGTGAAGGCTAGCAAAAAGATTGAGAAGCGACCAACCAAGAAACAAATAATCTCATAAGCAAGCATTAAGCATAATTAACACCGAATAATGAACCACAAGTAGGATATAATTTTCATTGCATGATTATTGACTTTCGTGCATGCATAGGGAATCACAAACATTAACACCAATATTCTTACTAGAGCATAATTACTCATCAACATTACTCACATATCACATCATCATATCTCAGAACTATTACTAAGAATCAAGTTTATTTTGTCCAATGATCTTCATGACATTTTTTTTCTTTATCCTTCTTGGATATCTATCACTTTGGGACTAATTTTCATGTGTTGCTTTTCATAAGCTCAAACAAATATAAGAGAAGATCATGAGCATAACAAATTTCTTTCTCTCAAAATAATTTAAGTGAAGCAAGAGAGAATTTCTTCAAAAAAATTAACTCTCAAATAAATCTAAGTGAAGCAAGATAGCATTTCTTCAAAAATACTAACCACACCGTGCTCAAAAAGATATAAGTGAAGCACTAGAGCAAGTCCTAGCTCATAAAAGATTAAAGTGAAGCATAGAGAGCAATTCTAACAAGTCATGATATATTTTTGGCTCTCTCAAATAGGTGTGTCCAGAAAGGATTGATGACTTAAAACAGAAACTAAAACAAGCAAAGACACATATCATACAAGATGCTTCAAGCAAAACACATATCATGTGACGAATAAAAATATAGCCTCGAGTAAAATACCGATAGTTGTTGGAAGAAATCGGGGATGCCACTCGGGTGCATCCCCAAGCTTAGTTGGTTGCTCATTTTTGGATAATAGCTTGGGATGCCGGGGCATCCCCAAGCTTAGGCTCTTGCATCCTTCCTTCATCCATCGTAAGATAACTCCAAACTTGAAAACTTCAATCACACAAAACTCAACAAAACCTTCATGAGATCGATTAGTGTAAGAAAAATAAATCACTACTATAAGTAATGTATCAAACCAATTCTTATTTTGTTTTTGTATTATATCTACAGTATTCCAACTTTTCTATGGCAAAAACTCATCAAAGAAAACCATAGAGCCATCAAAATAAGCACACAACACAAAGAAAACAGAATCTGTCAAAACAGAACAGTCTGTAGTAATCTGACTTTTGCGAATACTAATGGAACTCAAAAAAATCCACCAAATTAGGAAGACCAGGGTAATTTTATTAATCTTCTGCAAAAAGAATCAGAGCAAAAGCTATTTTATGTGATTTATGAAAAATTTCGTGAGCACAAAGTTTCTATCTTTTTCAGCAAGATCAAACAACTATCACCCAAGAGGATCCTAAAGGCTTTACTTGGCACAAACACTATTTAAAACACAAAAAACACAATCATAACAGTAGCATAATTGTGCTAACACTCAATAACAGAAAGAAAAAAGCAAAAATAAAATGTATTCATTGGGTTGCCTCCCAACAAGCACTATAGTTTTACGCCCTTAGCTAGGCATAAAGCAAGGATCTAAGTTTTGTCATCCTTCTTCTTCTTAGTTTTCTTAGAGGTGTTTTCATCATGGGGTTTTGTAAACACAACATAAAACATATTATCCGTATAAACTTTCGCATTCCTTAATTGGTTTTCATCATAACCCCTTTGATTTCCCGCAACAATCCAAGAGTAGTGTTGATTGACATTATTAAAAACTTGTTAGATTATTCTAGAACGGGGACCTCCTTTTTAAGATTCTCATAAAAGATCTTATTATCCCCAAGAAAATGCCTTACTGCATAGTCACTATTGTAAATAATTTCATCTATCATGGGTTTTTCACGATCCATACCATAGCAGTCAAAGATTTCCCTAGCTTCCCTTATTATGTAGTCAAACTCATTCATAAGAACGAGAGTGGCTAAATTTTTAGCCCTAGGATTCTTTATCTCGGGGAGCTCAAAAAACAATCTTTGCAAAGTAGGATGCGTACGAATAAATTTACTTTCAAGTTTCATAACTAGTGCTGAAATAGCATCTGCATAAGATCTAGTAGTTTTAAGTATAGGAGCATCATCAAGGCTCAGATTTCCAACACAATTGAAAAATTCTTGGATACGTTCTTTTCCCATAACATTCCCTTACCCCAAGATAAAAGTTTTAGCATCCAGATTGCCTGTACGTGCAATCTTCGGAGTCAGGCCATCATCTGTTGGTGCCATACCGAAATCACTCATGATTTCAAGCAAAGAATAGATCTGACGAGAAAATGGCGAACGGAAAAAAAGAGGCGAATAAAACGGCAAATATTTGTGAAGTGGTGGAGAGGAAAATGAGAGGCAAATGGAAAATAATGTAAATTGTGAGGAGATGATATTTTTGATTAGGAACCTGGTTATGTTGAAGATCTTCCCCGGCAACAGCGCCAGAAATTCCTTTTGATGTCGCTTGAAGCTACGTCGGTAATTCCCCAAAGAGCAAGGGATGATGCAGCACAGCGGCGGTAGGTATTTCCCTCAGAAATGAAACCAAGGTTATCGAACCAGTAGGAGAACCAAGCAACACAAGATAAACAGCCCCTGCACACAAATAACAACGCCTCGCAACCTGACGTGTTAAAGGGGTTGTCAATCCGTTTCGGGTAACGATGCCAGAAATTGCGTGTTGACGGGAGAAAGTTGTAATAGATTGAATAAATAGATCACAAATAAAATAAAGTGCAGAAAAGTATTTTTGTATTTTTGGTTTAGTAGATCTGAATAAAACTACAAATAAAATAGATCGCAAAGAAAATATATGAGAAAGAAGACCCGGGGCCCGTAGATTTCACTAGTGGCTTCTCTCGAGAAAGATAGCAAACAGTGGGTAAACAAATTACTGTTGGGCAATTGATAGAACCTCAAATAATTATGACGATATCCAGGCAATGATCATTACATAGGCATCACGTCCAAGATTAGTAGACCGACTCCTGCCTGCATCTACTACTATTACTCCACACATCGACCGCTATCCAGCATGCATCTAGTGTATTAAGTTCATGGAAAAATGGAGTAATGCAATAAGAACGATGACATGATGTAAACAAGATCTATGTATGTAGAGATAGACCCCATCGTTTTATCCTTAGTAGCAACGTTACATACGTGTCGGTTCCCCTTCTGTCACTGGGATAAAGCACCGTAAGATCGAACCCACTACAAAGCACTTCTTCCCATTGCAAGATAAGTAGATCAAGTTGGCCAAACAAAACCCAAATATCGGAGAAGAAATACGAGGCTATGAGCAATCATGCATATAAGAGATCAAAGAAACTCAAATAACTTTCATGGATATAAAAAGATAGATCTGGTCATAAACTCAAAGTTCATCGATCCTAACAAACACACCGCAAAAGAGTTACATCATACGGATCTCCAAGAGACCATTGTATTGAGAATTCAGCGAGAGAGAGGAAGCCATCTAGCTACTAACTACGGACCCGAAGGTGATGCGGAGCATCCCTCGGCTACCCACTCCATCACCACTGCAAGCACCGAGAGGACCAATGACAAGAGCACGTGCACGCGCCATCGAGAACGAGGTTGCCTCTTCGAGTTTCGTTCGGATTCGCGTGAGAATTGGGTTCTACCTCATAAAGACATGTTATGCATTCTAGGATACCAAGGAGCTGATCATAAAGAGGAGAGGGTGAAGATTTGATCATCCATGGAGCTGTCGGATCACTGGTTCCGGCAAAACCCTCAAGGTTCGAACACCGAGGTGCGCGCGGAGATTTCCTACCTACCGATCTGCGCCCTAGCTCGCTAAGATCTCGCGGACGAACTCGACGAACTCACAACACAGAGACACAAGATTTATACTGGTTTGGGCCACCGTTGTGGTGTAATACCCTACTCCAGTGTGGTGGTGGTGGATTGCCGCTCGGGCTGATGATGAACAGTACAAGGGGAAGAACAGCCTCCTGAGGTTGACGTGTTCTTGTGCTCTGTGAGCTCATGGATGTGACGATGGGAGGTGAAATCGATCCCCTTCCGCGTGGTGGCTAGTTCTACTTATATAGGCCCTGGTCCTCTCCCCAAATATTGAGCGGGAAGGGAGCCAACAACGGCCAATTTGAAAGGGGACAGGTAGTACAGCTTATCCTGACAAAAGCGGTCTTCGCCTGCGAAAGGCTCTGGTGATGACGCCGTCTTGGGCTCCATGGTGACCTCTGTCCTGCCGTCCTGCTGGTCTTGGTCTCGTTGCACTGATATGGAAACTTTGCTTGATGCCTCGGTACTCTGCGCCTGCGCTTGCCTCCTTAGCACCAAAGAGGAAACATGGACGCTGCGCGCGCTGGCGCCCGCCTGATCTTGATCGTCACGGCTCATGTCATGAGAGCCTCGCGAGGTTTGCCTTGCCTTGATTTCTCCGCTCCTCGCGAGGCAGCCTGGTGAGGCCGCTCCTGAGAAGGTCTTGCGTCGTCCGCCTCGCGAGGCTTGGCCCCTCGCGAGGGTCTTGAATGCCTTGTTGACGAAGATGGGACGTACAGGCCTGCAGCACAGCCACGCCGTGGGCCGCAGGCAGGCAAGTCTGGGGACCCCCGTTCCTAGAACGCCGACAGTAGCCCCCGGGCCCAAGGCGCGCTCGGGCTTGGCTTCGAGGCGAAACCAAAGGTCAAGCGCGGAGCACCGCGGGCCCCAAAAGCCTGCGGCCTTGGTCGACGCTTGGCGGTTGATTGGACGTGGGCGCCTCCGCTTCCCCACGTTGCCTCAGCAACTGCTCGACTTGACAAGTCCCTGCGACATGCAAGGAAAACCATCATTACCTGTGATTGTGGGAGGCGCCGGTTGGCCTTCTTCCGCTATAAATGGGAAGGGGGGCAGAGCCCCCATCACCTATCTCTTCACGGTTCACCTGCTTCCTCCTCCTTGCTCCTCTCTTTAGCAGCAATGGCGCCATCGAAGAGGTTCTCCGCCGCGGAGAAGGGCAAGGCCCCTCGGGAGGGGCCCGGCTCCCCGGTGCCCAAGCGCGGACGTGGCCGTCCCCGCAAGCACGCCGCGACCCCCGCCATGGCCCCTAGCTCCCGGGGTGGCACCGCTGCGTGGGGCAGGTGTTGCTCTGGTCGCGGCAGCCCGGTTGACGAAAGGAGAGGCGCCGTGGTTGCGCGGCCTCCCCGGCCGTGGTTCCACGCGTCAGAGGTGCTGCCGGAGTTCGTTGTCTGGTCAGAGGATCCGGCTGGCAGCTGGCTCCAACTTCCTCGCTTCTTTGCCGATGAGCTGTCGGCCTCCGGTCCAGGCGGGCTCTGGCTGCAGGCAGACGCTTGCTGCAGCCGGGCTTCTTGGGTTGCGGTCGAGGTCTCCGTCACGGGCAACATAGCTCTGGCCTGCGGCTGGCAGACGTTCACCCGCACGCGCGGCCTGGGCAGGCGGTGCACCCTCCACTTCAAGTTTGACGGTGACGCGACTGTCTACGTGAAGGTGTTCGGGGAAGACGGTCACCGCGCCGGATGCTTCCCCGAGGTGAACGACGGCGAGGAGGTGTTCGGCCTTGGCGATGGTCGGGACGAGGAGGAGGGCGGACCCGCCGGCCGCGCCTCGTCCGGCTATGGTGGCTCCTCTCTTGGCGATAGTTCCAGCAGTGGCGGCTGCGACCAGCCGCCACGTCGCCGCGCCCGCTTCGAAGGTGGTAGTGGGTCGTCTCGTCGCCGCTCATCCGTGAAGCGCGAGGATGGGTCCGACTAAGCTCGGGACGTCGCCAAGGGCCTGCTCCTGAGGACTGCTACAGGGCCACCATGACTTCTTAATCATTATGCTACGCTTTGTTGTTTCCGTGCTGTGTTGTTATTTTGTGCTGAGATAACTTAGCTTGGTGCGTTCGGGGCGGCCTCCTCCTTACGAGGCATTTGTTTCATCGTGCCCGTCTTGACCTAGTGGTCTGTGATTGCTCACGAACTGCGAAAAAATTGCTAGGAAGCTCGCTAGGAGGCTTATCGTTCCCCCAAGCCTTGACCCGGCGCTTCATATCGCGGTACCCGAGGGGCACGGATTAGGAGAGATACGCCAGCTTGCGGGCTCGAACGAGGGTGGCTCGCGAGAAGGCAGAGAGAAAGAAAAACGCTCGCGAGGGCGCCTGCCTAGCCCCCTTCGCGAGGTATGCGACAGAGAGAACACAAGCGAACCAGACTCGAAAAAGGCGGCAAAAGGCGAAGGAACCAAATCAGCAAGGAACACCAGAAGCAAACTTCGATTAAGAGAAGGCGAGCCAACTACGGAAAGCAAATGAAAAGCCGCGTCCGGCACCTAATCTAGTCTTCAGTCTTCTCACCAGCGCAGAGCTAAGTGCTGCCACTAGGCGTGGGAGGGAGGCCCGAGGGCGGCACTCCTGAGACTCCGGGGCGTGTACAGCCCCACTCATTATTACGTGAGAGTGTCACGGGTGGCGATTCTTCATAGGCACCGGGCCTTCTTCACAGGCACTGGGCTTTTCTTCACAGGCACTGGGCCTTGCTTCATGGGTAGAACTTCTGGAGGTGCTGGATGTTCCAGGCATTCTGGATGGGTACCCCGTCCTGCATCTCCAGGCACGCGGCACCAGGCCTGGAGACATGGACGACCCTGAACAGGCCCTCCCACATAGGTGAGAGCTTGTGCGGCCCTTCCCTGGAGAGGACCCGCGTTAGGACGAGGTCGCCCGCCTCGAGCGTCCTGGAGCAGATGTTGCGGCAGTGATATCGCCGCAATGCCTGCTGGTACCTTGCCCCCCTTAGTGCGGCTTCGCGACGATGTTCCTCCCCCAGCACGAGGTCCATCCCCCACGTGGCGTCCTGCTGCGTTTCATCAAACGCCAGGACCTGTGCGGAGCGATGCTTGACCTCGTGAGGAAGGACCGCTTCGGCTCCGTAGACAAGGAAGAATGGGGTCTCGCCCGTTGGCTTGGTGGCGGTGGTGCGGATGGACACAGCGCGGACTGGAGCTCGTCATGCCAGCCCCTGCCGCAGGCCTCGAGCTTCTTCTTGAAGGTCCTGGTCTTGAGGCCCCTCAGGATCTCTGCGTTGGCGCGTTCGGCCTGACCATTGCTCCTGGGGTGTACCGAAGCGTAGCAAATCTGCATTCCAAGGTTAGCACAGTAGGTTTTGAAGAGGTTACTAGTGAATTGCGAGCCATTATCTGTGATGATGCGGTTGGGAACCCCGAAGCGGCTCACGAGGCCCTTGATGAACTTGACAGCAGAGCCAGCTGGGATGGTGCGGACGGCTTCCACTTCTGCCCACTTGGTGAACTTGTCGATGGCGACGTAGAGGTAGCGGTAGCCCCCAGGCGCTCAAGGGAACGGGCCCAAGATGTCCAGCCCCCAAACCGCGAACGGCCACGTGAGTGGGATGGTCTGGAGACCTTGAGCTGGCTGATGGATCTGCTTGGCGTGGAACTGGCAGGCTTCGCAGGACTTCACCAGCTCGGCCGCGTCGTTGAGCGCCGTGGGCCAGTAGAATCCGCTATGGAATACCTTGCCGACGAGGGTCCGTGATGACGAATGGTGCCCGCAGTCCCCGCCATGTATGTCAATTAGCAACTCGTTCCCTTTGTCTCTGGAAATGCAACACAGTGAAACATCATTTGGCCGCTTCCTATACAGCTCACCGTCCTGGATGCAGTACGCCGTGGCTTGTCGGGCCACGCGCTCTGCGTCCTCCTCTTTCTCCGGTAGCTCCCCTTGCATCAGATATTCCTTGAATTCCTTGGTCCAGCATCCCTCCTGAGGCTCGAGCGCCAAGAGCAGGCGAGCTCCTCAGGTCGGGCCGCGGGCTGGGGCTCCAGTGGCAGGCGGCTGTGGGAGCTCCTCCTGAGGCTGAGCTGTGCTTGAAAGTGGTGGCGTTGCTGACAGCTTGAAGAGCCGCTCCTCGAAGACGCTAGGCTCTTGCGGCTGCCGCTTGGACGCCCTCCTGGCGATGTCGTCGGCTTCCTTGTTGGTGCTACGGGGCACATGCTGCAACTCCAGGACCAGGAACTGCTTTTCCATCTTACGCACTTCCGCGAGATATGCCTCCATGTGCTCGTCCTTTGGCTCGTACACTTTGTTGGAGAAATTGACGAGGAGCTGTGAGTCGCCCCTAACGGTGAGGCGCTTCACCCCCAGAGCTGCGGCGGCCTTCAAGTCGGCTATGAGGCCTTCATATTCTACGATGTTGTTGGAGACCTTCTCGCCCTGCTGAAAGCAGAGCTGCACTGCGTAGTAGAGCTTGTCCTGAGTGGGCGAGATGAGTACCGCTCCAGCCCCCGCGCCCTGATGCGCGAAGGCGCCATCGAAGTACATGACCCAACCGTCTGGCGCCTCGCTTCCTGGTGAGGTGGACCGGTCTTCGCCTACTTCAAGTGTCGGGGCATCCGTCCAGTCTGCCACAAAGTCAGCGAGCGCGGCTCCCATGATGACCCTGGTAGTGCTGAACTCTAACTGGAATGCTTGCAGCTCGATGTTCCACTCGGCGATCCTTCCAGCAGAGTTGGGGCTCCTGAGCACCCTCTCCAATGGGTAGGCTGAGACAACCTTGATGGGGTGGCCCTGGAAGTAGTGATGTAGCTTGCGCGAGGCCACCAAGAGCGTGAGCAGGAGCTTCTGATGCATGGGGTATCGCGCCCTCGCGTCCCGCAACAATGTGCTGACAAAATACACCGGGTGTTTGACGAGGGCTGGCGCGCTGTTGAGGCTCGTGTCTTGCGAGAGTTGAGACGTATCCTGAGGTGGTGGGACTCCTGACGCCTGATCGCTTGCGGGAATCTCGGTGACGTCGACCTGCCGAGCTTGGTCTTCAGTTGACGCCGCTAAGGCTCTCACGACGCCTTCCTGATCTTGCGTCATTTCAGCTGTATCTTGGCGCAGCGCGCCCTTGGCTTGGTGCTCCTCCCGAACCGCCACCAGCGCTGCGCTGGCGGAGTACGGGGTAGCGGCAAGGTAGAGCACTAGGGGCTCGAGAGGTCGTGGCGCCACCATCACCGGTGGGCTGGTCAGGTATTTCTTGAGGTCTTGAAAAGCTCGGTCGGCCTCCGGAGTCCACTCAAATGGGCCCTTCTTCTTCATCATCTTGAAGAAGCATAGGGCGCGCTCTCCTAGCTTGGAGATGAAGCGTCCCAACGCAGTTACCCGACCAGCCAGCTTCTGCATTTCCTTAAGGGTCTGCGGTGGGCTCATGTCCTCAATGGCCTTGATCTTCTCTGGGTTCACCTCGATCCCTCTGTGGGACACGACGAAGCCCAGCAGCTTGCCGGAAGGGACACCGAACACGCACTTCTCCGGGTTAAGCCGCAAGTTCACCTGGTGCAGGCTCACGAAGGTCTCCTCCAGGTCTTGAATCAAGGTCCTTGCCTCCCGAGACTTCACCACAATGTCGTCAACGTAGGCCTCCGTGTTTCTCTCGAGCTGCCGCCCCAAGGCGATGTGCATCAGCCGCTGAAAGGTTGCGCCCGCGTTGCGCAGTCCGAAGGGCATGCAGGTGTAGCAGTACACCCCACACGAGGCCAGGAAGGCAGTCTTCTCTACATCTTCTACCGCCATCTTGATCTGGTGATACCCTGAGAACGCATCCACGAAGCACAGCAGGTCGCACTCGGCGGTGGAGTCGATGATTTGATCGATGCGTGGGAGTGGGAACGGATCTTGGGGGCAGGCCTTGTTGAGGTTGGTGAAGTCAACGCACATCCGCTCCTTCCCGCCTTTCTTCGGCACTACGACGGGGTTCGCCAACCATTCAGGGTACCGAACCTCGCGAATGGCACCCGCCACCTCCAACTTACGGGTCTCTTGGACGATGAAGGCCTGCTTCTCCGTGGACTGCCGCTCGCCCGCTGCTTCATAGGGCGCACATTGGGGCATGCCCATAAATGATGTTGAATCACCTCTCTCGGGACTCCCACCAGCTGATTGGGCTCCCATGCGAATATATCCTTGTTTGTGCGCAGGAACTGCACCAATGCTTCCTCCTGGCTTGGGTCGAGGCCAGCACCTATGGTAAAGGAGGCTCCTGAGGACCCGTCCTCGTTGACCAGCACCTGCTTGGTTTCCGCCTTGTCTTGTGTGAACAACTGCTTCTTCTTGGTTGGTGTGGCTCCCTTGGGCTCAGAGGTGCCCGCGTCGGCAGGCTGCGCAGCCGCGGCGGTCTTGAGGGCGAGCTTGAGCGCCGCCAGGGCCTCCTTGGCGTTCCCCCTGATAGTGAGGATGCCTTTGCTTCCAGGCATCTTCGTGAGGTTGTAGGACGGATGAGTCGCCGCCATGAACTGGGCCAGAGCTGGGTACCCGAGAATGGCATTGTACGGGAGGCCGATGTGGGCGATGTCGAAGCTGACCAGCTCGGTGCGGTAGTTGTCACATGTGCCGAAGGTGACGGGGAGGCGGATCTGCCCCAGGGAGCGGGCGGTGCCGCCACCGACTCCTGAGAAAGGCTTGCTGAGGCTGAGCCGCTCGAGCGGCACATGAAGAAGGCTGAAGGCCTCCACGGAAAGCAAGTTGAGGCCGGCACCGCCATCGATGAGGGTCTTGGTGACGGCCACGTTGCAGATGGTGGGCGTGCAGAGCATCGGAAGCATGCCTGAGCTGGTGGTGGTGACGGGGTGGTCCTCTGAGCTGAAGGTGAGGTCGGCCTCGGGCGCAGCAACCCGGCGGAGCCCCCGAGCGCTTGGAAGCAGCACCAATCTGGCGAAGGAACGGCTTGATGTGGCGATTCGAAGGCGGTGCTTGAGAGTCGCCCAGCAGGGCCGCGACCGCGTGGTGCGCCGGTGCCGCGTAGCGCACAGTGAAGAGGTCGCGGAGTTCCTCCCAGGATGCCACCGTCGATCCAGGGAGGTTGAGCAGCCAGGTGCGTGGCTCGCCGGCGAGGGCCATGGGGAGCCAGTTGGCCATGACCTTGTCGTCACCCCCGCCTCGAGGACGGCCTCCTCGTATGCTAGCAGGAAAGTCGAAGGGTCCGCCGCGCCATCGTAGCACGGCGGCTTCTCCGGCTTGAACTTGGGCAGCCAACGCACCTGCCGTAGGGCGGGGGCCAGGGATCGGAGCCCCCTGGATCCGCTGTCGGTGCCGGCCGTCGGAGTCGTTAGCGGGGCACCCGCCATGGGGGCGAAGTGCGGTGGCGGCGGAGCGTATATTGGGGGAGAGGAGCTACGGCGCACTCCTACCTGGCGCGCCAAATGTCGGATCACGGGTTCCGGCAAAACCCTCAAGGTTCGAACACTGGGGTGCGCGCGGAGATTTCCTCCCTACCGATCTACGCCCTAGCTCGCTAAGATCTCGCGGACGAACTCGACGAACTCACAACACAGAGACACAAGATTTATACTGTTTCGGGCCACCGTTGTGGTGTAATACCCTACTCCAGTGTGGTGGTGGTGGATTGCCTCTCGGGCTGATGATGAACAGTACAAGGGTAAGAACAACCTCCTGAGGTTGAGGTGTTCTTGTGCTGTGTGAGCTCGTGGATGTGAGGATGGGAGGTGGAATCGATCCCCTTCCCGGTGGTGGCTAGTTCTACTTATATAGGCCCTGGTCCTCTCCCCAAATATTGAGCGGGAAGGGAGCCAACAACAGCCAATTTGAAAGGGGGCAGCTAGTACAGCTTATCCTGACAAAAGCGGTCATCGCCAGCGAAAGGCTCTGGTGATGACGCCGTCTTTGGCTCCATGGTGACCTCCGTCCTGCCGTCCTGCTGGTCTTGGTCTCGTTGCACTGATATGGAAACCTTTGCTTGATGCCTCGGTACTCTACGCCTGCGCTTGCCTCCTTAGCACCAAAGAGGAAACAAGGACACTGCGCGCATTGGCGCCCGCCTGGCGCCCGCCTGATCTTGATCGTCACGGCTCACGTCACGAGAGCCTCGCGAGGTTTGCCTTGCCTTGATTTCTCCGCTCCTCGCGAGGCAGCCTGGTGAGGCCGCTCCTGAGAAGGTCTTGCGCCGCCCATCTTGCGAGGCTTGGACCCTCGTGAGGGTCTTGAATGCCTTGTCGACGAAGATGGGCCGTACAGGCCTGCAGCACAGCCACGCCATGGGCCGCAGGCAGCAAGTCTGGGGACCCCCATTCCCAGAACGCCGACAGGAGCAGGAGAAGGAAGGAGAGGTCAAGAAGAATGAAGGAGAGAAGCTCCTGGACACCCCGGGTGCCCGGACGGAAGGACCCCGGGTGCCCAGACTCGAAGACGCGGGGAGGGACAAACCACCTGGACACCCTGGGTGCCCGGCCATCTCGGCCCCAGGTGCCCGGCCGCCGCCTGGGCCTCGCCCCAGCCCCACCCGGGTGCCCGGCCCCCTAGCACCGGGTGCCCGGCCACCTCCCTGGGCCCCGCCCAGCCCACCACCAGGTGCCCTGGCCCTCAACCCCATGTGCCCGGCCTGCCCCACCCAGCCACATGCGGCCTCCCCGGGTGCCCGGTCCTCCTCCCTCTGGAGCCCCTGACCGGTCCGGGTGCCCAGCTGGTTCTACCCCGGGTGCCCGGACTCCTCCTCCGTGGCTACGCGTTTTAGGGATATTTTGGTCCTTTGTGCCCGTCTTTCTTCATGTTTCGTCCCTAGCCTTTATATACTCTTTGCCTAGCTCTTTGGGAAGGACAGCAAAGTATTTAGAACACAAAGAGAGACTTTGCTCCTTGTATCCCCTCCTCTTGGAGATCAAGCCCCCACCTAGGGAAGAATCCTTTGGATTGTCAAGGCCTCCTCTTGGAGAAGATCAAGATCAAGACCTCACCTAGTGGGAAGAACGTACCTAGAGCTAATTTTCTTGAATTGTTCATGTAATCTTGTGGATCTCATGTATGCTACTCTAGTGGATGTGATGTTTGGGTTTGTTTGAGTGATTTGTTCCTTGTGTTCTTGAGTGTTCTTCCTCTTTTCCCCCTCCAAGTGTGAAAAGATCCCCTCTAGGGTTTCACCCAACAACATCTTGGTATCATGAGCAAGGTTGATTCACATCTTGGAGTCCCATCCCCCCATTTGCTAGCTTGATTTTGTTGTTTTTCATCCAATTTCGAAAATTCCCCACAAAAATAGCCCCAAAATTTTTTCTTGCAATTTGTTGGATCTTGTCATATTTGATTGTTTTGGTCCATGGATTTGATGTTTGGCACGTGGACCTAGCCCCTACCCAACAATCCCCACCCTTCCCACCACGAAATCCTCGCAATTTTGCATTTCCCCCAAATTTTCCGCCCAAATTGGAGACCACTGGGTCCCCGCACCTCGAACCACCGGGCACCCGCACCCCCGGGCCATTTCCCCCTGATCACTCCGGGCACCCATACCCTCCACCCCCGGGTGCCCGCACCCCCCCCCCCCCAAATCAGCCCATCACCAACACCGTTTTGACCATAACTTCCACATCCCAAGCCCATTTTTCGTGTTCTTTAGCTCGTTTGGAAGCTCTTGACATCCCCCATCCACATATATCATTACCACCACCATTAGCCTCCATCCAAAATTTCATCATCTTAGCACCCACCTTCCGCATTTGACCAATTTCGAGTTGCGGTTTCCGTTTCCTAAGGTGTCTCGGCTACTTAGGAGCGTGTGACATCGACATCACCGCCAATCATCATCACCTCAGAGTCATATTCACCGCTAACCATAAGAAAGGACGGTAACCTCGATGACACTTACTTCTTACCCTTGCTTTTGCATTGACAGCCCGAGCCATTTTGCGTTGCTTACCCATCGAGACTAACGAGTTGAGAATTGTCGGGCCACGCTATTGTGCACCGTAGTGATCTTGTTATCATCTTAGTGCCATAAGTCTCTCCCGTGCATATCTTACATACTTGGCTCATATAATACTTGGCTCGAGCATCAAGCATAGAGAAAAAAAGAGAAAGAAAGAAAAGCTTTTAAGGAAAAGAGGAGAAACAAAGAGCTTGTAAGAAATAGCATTGAGAAATTTTGCATAGTCATATCATCTTGGTCATCGCATACATAGCATAGTTGGGATTGAAGACGGCACGTTTCTCTCATAGGTTGGTGCACAAGCGTATCTTGCCCATTTGAGCAATCGAGCTAGCGTCTCTCTAGCATTCGCACAACAAGAGCATTTTCCGTGGTTGCACATTTTGAGCTCACTCCTTGGTTGTGCGGATCCCATCTATCTTCCGTGTGTGTGTTCCTAGTGATACTCTTGGCTTTGATGTATTTGCTTTACTTGCATTTTTGTGAACATTCTCAACCTTATCGATATCTTGACTAACATTTTCTTGAATTTTTTTCCACCATCCTAACCGAGCTACTCCATAAGCCTTTTACTTGTAGGTGTGAGAAACAAACCCAGTTCCAATTCTACTATTGTGGCATTACATTGAGTGACACTTGTTACATCCTCAATCCTTGAAAAAGGTAACTTCGGTATTGTTCTCTCATTTTCCTACTCACCCCACTTGGTTATGATGGATAGGCCAAGTTCGTCGGCAAACCCGATTTTCGAGGAGCAAGGTGATGATCCCGGCTACGTCACCAAGAGCCACTTCTTCATCGCGCAACAAGCTCTTCATCACGAAAGTGAAGCCTTGGGTGAACGCCTTGACCAACTCGCCGCCAACCTTCGTCAATCGGAAGCAAGGAACCGCGACTACATCGACTACAAGTTCACTACACAAATGGAAGAATTGGGCAACATGATCGTGCGACGCCCGCCCTCCTCGACATCTTCGTCAAGACGGAGCCACTCAAGCCGCCGCTCAAGTCGGCCATCTTCAGGCTACTCATCTTATGATACAAGTCCCCCCCCCCCCCCCGAGATCGGGTCCCTCGACGTGATGCTCCCCAAGATCGCCAAGCTCCAGAAAATCCATTCCATGGCAATGGCTTACAAGACCGAGTTCGAGCACGTGAAAGGGCGCGCCAACAAGCACAAGAACCAAAGAAGCAAGAGCAAATGCCTCCACAAGTGCCACGGCAAAAACCTCAAGATGATGACGCCATCCATCAAGCACAAGCACTCGAAGCACAACGTGCACTCCGCGATGCCACTAGAGCCGTTGAATAGCGCAACCGCCAAGTGCGAGAACAAGAGGAAGCTCTTCGTCGGGAGATACAAGAAGAAGCCGCGCATCGCGAAGAACAACAAGAAAGGCGCAACCAAGCGCATATCCCTCGTCCTCCTCCACGGCAAGAATGACACCAAGGGGAACAAGTGCTTCAAGACCCTCCTCCACGCCAAGAGCGACATCTTGAGGAATGAGCATTTGAGGACCTTCCTCCACGGCAAGAGCGACATCAAAACCGCTACTATGATGAACAACTCCGCTACGGCAAGCTCAAGTTCACCATGCCCAAGTTCTCCGAAAGCAATGATCCCGAAGAGTATCTCTCATGGTCCTTGAAGGTGGACAAGATATTCCGTCTTCACAACTACGACGAGAAAAAGAAGATCGCCATGGCCTGTCTCGAGTTTCAAGACTACATCCTCATTTGGTGGGAACAAGTGATCGAGCGACGAAAAACAAGAGGAGAACCACCAATAGCAACTTGGACGGAAATGAAGGATGTCATGAGAGCTCGCTTCGTGCCTACACACTACACTCGTGATCTCTTCAAGAAGTTGCAACTCCTCAAGCAAGGCACGAAGACGGTGGAAGAATACTACCAAGAAATGGAGATTGCCATGATACGAGCCAATGTCAAGGAAGACGACGAGCATACAATGGCACACTTCTTGAACGGCCTCAACCACCCAATCAAGTGGATTGCCGACTTCCAACCATACTCAAACCTTCTCGAGCTAGTTCATCAAGCAACCAAGGCCAAGCGACAAATGCAAGATGACTTCAAATATGCCCAGTACTCGTCCAAGACCTACGTCTCCTACTCTCAAACTCTTGCGACTTCGGCAACTCCTACCTCGACTAGAGCATCACCAAGTACCGGCGACAAGTCAAGTTCCAAGCAAGCTAAGCCTTCCTCGACTCGTCCTCCGGCAAGCACCTACAAATCCAAGACTCCCTCATCTTCGGCGCCACCAAACGACCCCGTCAAGACAAGTTCATTCGAGTGCTTCACATCTGGCGGCTGAGGACACAAGTCCTTCGAATGCACCAACATGCGGACAATGATCTTCAACGATGATGGCACATATGATTCGATGAGTGAAGAAGAAATGGAAGCCCTTGAGCACGTGACCATGCACCGGCGCGTGAACGAAGATGAAGATGATCAAGAGTTTTGTGACAATGATTCAAGTCCCTCTCTCGTGGTCTCAAAGGTCTTGACGCTCCAACACCATCAGGATGAAGACCAACGGTGCCACATCTTCCACACCAAGGTCGGCATCAACGGGCGTTCCGTGAAGGTCATCATGGACGGAGGAAGTTGTCACAACTTGGCAATTGAAGAGCTATGTTCCAAGCTACAATTGGTCAAGAAGAAGCACCCTCGTCCCTACAAGGTGCAATGGCTAAGCGACCCCGGCACTATTCAAGTGGAGCATACGGTGCAAGTTTCATTCAAGATCGGCGCCTACGAGGACACCTTGGAGTGTGACGTAGTTCCTATGTCGGTGTGCCACCTTCTCTTGGGACGACCTAGGCAATTCGACCGCGGAGTCATCCACAAACGAACAACCAACCACATAGCTTCAAGATGAAAGGCAAGGAATTTGTTCTTCGACCAATGTCACCAAGCCAAGTGATCGCCGACAAGCAAGCATCCACGCATCATGGAGATACTAGTGAGAGAATGAACCACCAAAAAGAAAGTGAGCGCCACAAGCCAAAATTGAGCGACTCTTTGCCAAGAGAGAAAAACTTAGTCCTCCTAGCCACAAAAAGAGAGATGAGAGAAGTGTGTGAGAACCCATTGAGTGTCATCCACTTTGTCCTCCTATGCAAAGCTGAGGTGGCAAAAACTAACACTCCTAATCCGCTTCCTCTAGTGTTTTCTAACTTGTTGCAGGAATTCGAGGATGTCTTTCCCGATGAGCTACCTCCCGGTCTCCCTCCTCTACGTGGCATTGAACATAGGATCGACCTCATCCCCGGAGCGCCTCTTCCAAACAAGGCTCCCTACCGCGTCAACCCTGAAGAAACTAAGGAGATCCAACGGCAAGTACAACAACTCATCGACAACGGCCATGTACGTGAAAGCTTAAGCCCTTGTGCCGTTCCGGTTATACTTGTGCCCAAGCAAGATGGCAGTTTTTGCTTGTGCTCCGGTTGTAGACCCATCAATGCTATCACCGTTCGTTATAGGCATCCCATTCCTCGCCTTGATGATATGCTAGATGAGCTTAGCAGTGCCACCATTTTCTCAAAAATTTATCTTAAAAGTGGCTATTATCAAATCCGCATACAAGAGGGTGATGAATGGAAAACCGCTTTCAGAACTAAATTTGGCTTGTACGAGTTGTTAGTTATGCCTATGGGTTTATCGGAAGCTCCCGGTACTTTCATGCGACTTATACATTTTGTGCTTCGTCCTTACATTGGAGTGTTTGTTGTGGTCTACTTAGATGGCATACTTGTTTTTAGCAAATCCATCAAAGATCATGTGAAACATGTTAGGGCCGTGTTGCAAACTCTTCGCAAGGAACGTCTCTATGCCAACATGAAAAAAATGCACGTTCGGTATTGACAAGCTTGTTTTCTTGGGTTTCGTTGTTTCTTCAAAGTGTGTCCATGTGGATGAGTCTAAAATTTAAGCAATTAAAACTTGGCCACAACCCACTAATTTGCAACAAGTGCGTAGTTTTCTTGTCCTTGCGGGTTTCTATTGTCGCTTTGTAAAAGATTTTAGCACTATTGCCGCACCGTTGCATGCCTTGAGTAAGAAAAATACTCCTTTTGTTTGGGGACCTTTGCAATCTACCGCTTTTGATGAGCTCAAATCCTTGCTCACTCATGCTCTGATTCTTGCTTTGCCCAACTTTGACAAAACTTTCGAGGTTCATTGTGATGCTAGTGGTAAGGGAATTGGTGGAGTTTTGATGCAAGAAAAATGAGCTATTGCATATTTTAGTGAAAAAATCTCCGGTGCTCAACTCAATTATCCCATCTACAACAAAGAATTGTATCCTTTAGTGCGTGTGTTGCATGTTTGGGAGCATTATCTTAGACCGCATGAGTTTGTCATACATACCGACCATGAGACACTTAAGTACCTTAAAGGTTAAACCAAGTTGAATAAACGACATGCTAAATGGAGTGAATTTATTGAATCTTTCCCCTATGTGATAAATTACATTAAGGGCAAAGAGAATGTTGTGGCGGATGCCCTTTCTCGCAAATGCATGTTACTTACTCAACTTGAATTGAATGTTGTTGGATTTGAGCATATCAAAGATTTGTATGCGCATGATGTGACTTTTTCTACTCCTTATGCTAAGTGTGTGATGCATACTTCTTGGGAACGATACTATATCAAAGATGGTTATCTTATGAGAGCTAACAAACTATGCATTCCCGAGTCTTCTTTTCGTTTGTTACTTTTCAACAGTCTCATGGAGGTGGACTCATCGGACACTTTGGACGCGACAAGACTTTTGCCACGCTCTCCAAGAACTATTTTTGTTCCAAGATGTTTCGCGATGTTGCCCGCTTCACCAACCGGTGCTCTACATGTTGCAAAGCTAAGTCACAATCTCAATCCCATGGTTTACATATGCCACTACCTATTCCACATCAACCTTGGAAAGATATTAGCATGGATTTTGTGCTTGGATTACCTAGGACTCAAAATGGCAAGGATTCCATATTTTTTGTTGTGGACCGATTCTCTAAAATGGCTCATCTTATCCCATGCAACAAGATAGACGATGCTTCACATGTTGAAAATATCTTTTCTAGGGAAATCTTGAGGTTGCATGGCGTACCAAAGACAATTGTGTCGAACCGAGACATCAAGTTCTTAAGCTACTTCTGGAAGACGCTTTGCGCCAAGCTCAGAATCAAGCTACTCTTCTCCACGACGTATCATCCTCAAACCGATGGCCAAATGGAAGTCACCAACCGGACGCTTGCCACTCTCCTACGCGTGTTGATAAAGAAGAACATCAAGGAGTGGGAGGAGTGCCTACCCATCGTCGAGTACGCCTACAACCGTGCAAGACACTCTACTACCGGCAAGTCCCCCTTTGAGATTGTCTACAGCTTGAACCCATTGTCGCCCTTGGACATCCTTCCTCTACCGCTTCAAGAACGAGAAAACATGGATGCTAGTGCAAGAGCCACCTACCTCAAGAAGATGCATGAAGAAACACCTTCCACGATCGAGCGCCAAGTACAACGACTCGCCTCCAAACTCAACATCCACAAGTCTTCGATGGTATTCCAACCGGGTGATCTAGTATGGATACATCTCCGCAAGGGCCGCTTCCCCAAGGAGCGCAAGTCCAAACTACTCCCGAGAGCCGACAGACCATTCAAGGTGATCGCACGCTACAATGACAATGCCTACAAGGTCGACATTCCACGTGACAAGTACAACGTAAGTGACATCTTCAACGTCCAAGACTTGGCCAAGTACCATGGTGATGAAGAGCACGATCCATGGACGGATCTCTCCCAAGGGGGGAGATGATGCGGAGCATCCCTCGGCTACCCGCACCGACACTCCATCACCTCTGCAAGCACCGAGAGGACTAATGACAAGAGCACGTCCACGCGTCATCGAGAACGAGGTTGATTCTCTCCTCTTCGAGTTTCGTTCGGATTCGCATGAGAATTGGGTTCTACCTCATAAATACATGTTATGCATTAGGATACCAAGGAGATGATCCTGAGAAGGAGAAGGTGAAGATTCTAGCATCCATGGAGCAATAGAAGGAAGGAGAGGTCAAGAAGAATGAAGGAGACAAGCTCCTAGACACCCCGGGTTCCCGGACGGAAGGACCCCAGGTGCCCGGACTCGAAGACGCGGGGAGGGCCAAACCCCCTGGACACCCCGGGTGCCCGGCCATCTCGGCCCCGGGTGCCCGGCCGTGATACGTCCATTTTGCATCATGCTTTTATATCGATATTTATTGCATTATGGGCTGTTATTACACGTTATGTCACAACACTTATGCCTATTCTCTCTTGTTTTACAAGGTTTACATAAGGAGGGAGAATGCCGGCAGCTGGAATTCTGGGATGGAAAAGGTGCAAATATTAGAGACCTATTCTGCACAACTCCAAAAGTCCTGAAACTCCACGAAAGTTATTTTTGGAAATAATAAAAAATATGAGTGGAAGAAGTACGTCAGAGGGGGCCCCACCTGGCCACGAGGGTGGGGGCGCGCCCCCCTGCCTCGTGGGCCCCCTGGTGGCTCTCCGGTGGCCATCTTCTGCTATATGAAGTCTTTCGTCAAGGAAAAAATCATAAGCAACCTTTCGGGACGAGACTCCGCCGCCACGAGGCGGAACCAATCTAGGGCTCCGGCAGAGCTGTTCTGCCGGGGACACTTCCCTCCGGGAGGGGGAAATCATCGCCATCATCATCACCAACGCTCCTCTCATCGGGAGAGGGCAATCTCCATCAACATCTTCGCCAGCACCGTCTCCTCTCAAAACCCTAGTTCATCTCTTGTATCCAATTCTTGTCTCCAAGTCCGGGATTGGTACTAGTAGGTTGCTAGTAGTGTTGATTACTCCTTGTAGTTGATGCTAGTTGGTTTATTTGGTGAAAGATCATATGTTCAGATCATATATGCATATTAATACCCCTCTGATTATGAATATGAATATGCTTTTTGAGTAGTTATGTTTGTTCCTGAGGACATGGGAGAAGTCTTGCTATTAGTAGTCATGTGAATTTGGTATTCGTTCGATATATTGATGAGATGTATGTTGTCTATCCTCTAGTGGTGTTATGTGAACGTCGACTACATAACACTTCACCATTATTTGGGCCTAGAAGAAGGCATTGGGAAGTAATAAGTAGATGATGGGTTACTAGAGTGACAGAAGCTTAAACCCTAGTTTATGCGTTCCTTCGTAAGGGGCTGATTTGGATCCATATGTTTCATGCTATGGTTAGGTTTACCTTAATACTTTTGTTGTAGTTGCGGATGCTTGCAATAGAGGTTAATCATAAGTGGGATGCTTGTTCAAGTAAGAACAGCACCCAAGCACCGGTCCACCCACATATCAAATTATCAAAGTACCGAACGCGAATCATATGAACGTGATGAAAACTAGCTTGACGATAATTCCCATGTGTCCTCGGGAGCGCTTTTCTCTATATAAGAGTTTGTCGAGGCTTGTCCTTTGCTACAAAAAGGATTGGGCCACCTTGCTGCACTTTATTTACTTTTGTTACTTGTTGCTCGTTACAAATTATCCTATCACAAAACTATCTGTTACCTATTATTTCAGTGCTTGCGGAGAATACCTTGCTGAAAACCGCTTATCATTTCCTTCTGCTCCTCGTTGGGTTCGACACTCTTACTTATCAAAAGGACTACGATAGGTCCCCTATACTTGTGGGTCATCAAGACTCTTTTCTGGCGCCGTTGCCGGGGAGTGAAGCACCTTTGGTAGGTGGAATTTGGTAAGGAAAAATTTATATAGTGTGCTGAAATTTACTGTCACTTGTTACTATGGAAAGTAATCCTCTGAGGGGCTTGTTTGGGGTATCTTCACCCCGACCAGTAGAGCAAAGAGTTGCTCCTCAACCTACTGAACCTACTGAAAATGAAAATGTTCCCTTTGAAGTTCCTTCGGGTATGTTAGAAAAACTGCTAGCTAATCCTTTTGCAGGAGATGGAACAAAACATCCTGATGAGCGCCTAATCTATGTGGATGAAGTTTGTGGATTATTGAAGCTTGCAGGTATACCCGATGATGTTGTTAAGAAGAAGGTCTTACCTTTATCTTTGGAGGGAGATGCATCGACATGGTATAGGCTATGTGATGATACGGGGTCATGGAACTACAAACGATTGAAATTGGAATTTCATCAGAAGTTTTATCCTATGCATCTTGTTCATCGTGACCACAATTATATATATAATTTTTGGCCTCGCGAAGGAGAAAGCATCGCTCAAGCTTGGGGGAGGCTTAAATCAATGTTATATTCATGCCCCAATCATGAGCTCTCAAGAGAAATAATTCTCAAAGTTTTTATGCTCGGTTTCTCGTAATAATCAATCCATGCTCGATACTTCTTATGCTGGCTCTTTTATGATGAAGACTATTGAATTCAAATGGAATTTATTGGATAGAATTAAACGCAACTCTGAAGATTGGGATCTCGACGAAGGTAAGGAGTCAGGTATGACACCTAAGTTTGATTGTGTTAAATCTTTTATGGATACCGATGTTTTCCATAAATTTAGCACTAAATATGGACTTGACTCTGAGATAGTAGCTTCATTCTGTGAATCTTTTGCTACTTATGTTGATCTCCCCAAGGAGAAGTGGTTTAAATATCATCCTCCCATAGAAGTAAAAGTAGCTGCACCTATTAAAGTTGAAGAAAAGACTATCACTTATAATGATCCTATTGTTCCTACTACTTATGTTGAGAAACCACCTTTCCCCGTTAGGATAAAGGATCATGCTAAAGCTTCAACTGTGGTTCGTAAAAGCAATATTAGAACTTATACACCTCCTGAGCAAGTTAAATTTGAACCTAATATTGCTATTGTTAAAGATCTCTTGGCTGATAATATTGATGGGCATGTTATTTATTTCTGCGATGAAACTGCTAGAATTGCCAAACCCTGTGCTAAAGATAAACATAGACCTGTGGTAGGCATGCCTGTTATTTCTGTTAAAATAGGAGATCATTGTTATCATGGCTTATGTGATATGGGTGCTAGTGCTAGTGCAATACCTATTGCCTTATATAATGAAATTAAGCACGATATTGCACCTACTGAGTTATAAGATATTGATGTCACAATTAAACTTGCCAATAGAGATACTATTTCACCAATGGGAATTGTTAGAGATGTTGAAGTCTTGTGTGGGAAAACTAAATATCCTGCTGATTTTCTTGTTCTTGGTTCCCCACAAGATAGCTTTTGTCCCATTATATTTGGTAGACCCTTCTTGAACACTGTCAATTCTAGGATAGACTGCGAAAAGGATGTTGTTACTATAGGCTTGGGTGATATGTCTCATGAGTTTAATTTCTCTAAATTTAGTAGACAACACCGTGAAGAAGAATTGCCTAGTAAGGATGAAATTATTGGTCTTGCTTCTATTGCCGTACCTCCTAGTGATCCTTTAGAACAATATTTGCTAGACCATGAAAATGATATGTTTATGAATGAAGAAGGGAAATAGATGAAGTATTCTTTAAACAGGAACCCATCCTGAAAAACAATTTGCCTGTTGAAATCCTAGGGGATCCTCCTCCACCCAAGGGTGATCCCGTGTTTGAGCTTAAACCGTTGCCTGATACTCTTAAATATGCTTATCTTGATGAGAAAAAGATATATCCTGTTATTATTAGTGCTAACCTTTCAGAGCATGAAGAAGAAAGACTATTGAAAACTCTGAAGAAGCACCGTGCTGCTATTGGATATACTCTTGATGATATTAAGGGCATTAGTCCCACTCTCTGTCAACATAAAATAAATTTGGAAGAAGATGCCAAACAGGTTCGTGATCATCGACGAAGGCTGAATCCTAAGATGAAGAGTGGTAAGAAAAGAAATACTAAAGCTCCTTGAGGCAGGTATAATTTATCCCGTTGCTGATAGTCAGTGGGTAAGTCATGTCCATTGTGTCCCTAAGAAGGGAGGTATTACCGTCGTTCATAATGATAAAGATGAATTGATTCCGCAAAGAAGTATTACAGGTTAGAGGATGGTAACTGATTTCCACAAATTAAATAAGGCCACTAAAAAGGATCATTACCCCCTACCTTTTATCGATCAAATGCTAGAAAGATTATCCAAACATACACATTTTAGCTTTCTAGATGGTTATTCTGGTTTCTCTCAAATACCTGTGTCAGGCAATGATCAATCAAAGACTACTTTTACTTGCCCTTTTGGTACTTTTGCTTATAGACGTATGCCTTTTGGTTTATGTAATGCACCTACTACCTTTCAAAGATGCATGATGGCTATATTCTCTGACTTTTGTGAAAATATTTGTGAGGTTTTCATGGACGACTTCTCCGTCTATGGATCTTCTTTTGATGATTGCTTGAGCAACCTTGATCGAGTTTTGTAGAGATGTGAAGAAACTAATCTTGTCTTGAATTGGGAAAAGTGCCACTTTATGGTTAATGAAGGTATTGTCTTGGGGCATAAAGTTTCTGAAAGAGGTATTGAAGTTGATAAAGCCAAGGTTGATGCTATTGAAAAGATGCCATGTCCCAAGGACATCAAAGGTAGAAGAAGTTTCCTTGGTCACGCCGGATTTTATAGGAGGTTCATTAAGGACTTCTCAAAAATTTCTCGGCCTCTGACTAATTTATTACAAAAAGATATACCATTTGTTTTTGATGATGATTGTGTAGAAGCATTTGAAATAATTAAGAAAGCATTGATCTCTGCACCTATTGTTCAGCTACCTGATTTAGAATTTACCCTATGAAATTATGTGTGATGCTAGTGATTATGCTGTAGGTGTTGTTCTAGGGCAAAGAGTTGATAAGAAATTAAATGTTATTCAATATGCTAGTAAGACTCTAGACAATGCTCAAAGAAATTATGCTACTACTGAAAAAGAATTCTTAGCAGTTGTATTTGCTTGTGATAAGTTCAGACCTTATATTGTTGATTCTAAAGTAACTATTCAAACGGATCATGCTGCTATTAAATATCTTATGGAAAAGAAAGATGCTAAACCTAGACTTATTAGATGGGTTCTCTTGCTACAAGAATTTGATTTGCATATTGTTGATAGAAAGGGAGCTAAGAACCCCGTTGCAGACAACTTGTCTAGGTTAGAAAATGTTCTTGATGACCCACTACCTATTGATGATAGCTTTCCTGATGAGCAATTAAATGTCATAAATTCCTCTCGTACTTCTCCATGGTATGCTGATTATGCTAATTATATTGTTGCTAAATTTATACCACCTAGTTTCACATACCAGCAAAAGAAAAAGTTTTTCTATGACTTGACACATTACTTTTGGGATGACCCACATCTTTATAAAGAAGGAGTAGATGGATTAGACGTTGTGTACCTGAGCATGAACAGGAACAGATCCTACGCAAGTGTCACTCCGAGGCTTATGGAGGGCACCACGCTGGAGATAGAACTGCACATAAGGTATTGCAATCTGGTTTTTATTGGCCTACTCTCCTCAAGGATGCCCGTAAGTTTGTCTTATCTTGTGATGAATGCCAAAGAATTGGTAACATTAGTAGACGTCAAGAAATACCTATGAATTATTCACTTGTTATTGAACCATTTGATGTTTGGGGCTTTGATTATATGGGACCTTTTCCTGCCTCTAATGGATATACACATATTTTAGTTGTTGTTGATTACGCTACTAAGTGGGTAGAAGCTATTCCAACTAGTAGTGCTGATCATAACACTTCTATTAAAATGCTTAAAGAAGTTATTTTTCCGAGGTTTGGAGTCCCTAGATATTTAATGACTAATGGTGGTTCACACTTTATTCATGGTGCTTTTCGTAAAATGCTTGCTAAGTATGATGTTAATCATAGAATTGCATCTCCTTACCACCCGCAATCTAGTGGTCAAGTAGAATTGAGTAATAGAAAGCTCAAATTAATTTTGCAAAAGACTGTTAATAGATCTAGAAAGAATTGGTCCAAGAAACTTGATGATGCATTATGGGCCTATAGAACTGCATATAAAAATCTTATGGGTATGTCTCCGTATAAAATGGTTTATGGAAAAGCATGTCACTTACCTCTCGAACTAGAACATAAGGCATATTGGGCTTTTAAAGAGCTCAACTATGATTTCAAGCTTGCCGGTGAGAAGAGGTTATTTGACATTAGCTGACTTGATGAATGGAGAACCCAAGCTTATGAAAATGCCAAGTTGTTTAAAGAAAAAGTTAAAAGATGGCATCACAAAAGGATACAAAAGCGTGAGTTTAACGTAGGTGATTATGTATTGCTATACAACTCTCGTTTAAGATTTTTTGCAGGAAAACTTCTCTCTAAATGGGAAGGCCCTTACGTTATCGAGGAGGTCTATCATTCCGGTGCCATAAAAATCAACAACTTCGAAGGCACAAATCTGAAGGTGGTGAACGGTCAAAGAATCAAACATTATATCTCACGTAATCCCATAAATGTTGAAACCAATGTTATTGAAACCGTAACCCCGGAGAAATACATAAGGGACACTTTCCGAAACGTTTCAGACTCCGAAAAGGAATAAGTATGTGGTACGGTAAGTAAACTGACTCCAAAACAGTTTTTATGGCAATATTTCTCCGTTTTGGAATATTTAGAAAAATAGAAAAATAAGAAGCAGTCAGGGAAGGACACGAGGGCTCCACGAGGGTGAAGGGCGCGCCCTACCCTACTGGGCGTGCCCCCTACCTCGTGGGCACCTCGTGTGCTCTCTGGACTTCGTTTTCTTGCACGATGCGTATTTTGGTCGGTAAAAATTCATTATATAATCTCCCGAAGGTTTTGACTCCCGTATCACGCAAATATCCTCTGTTCTTGTTTCGAGCTATTTTTCTAACAGATCTAGATTATCATGACGTCTCCAAGTGCCCCCAAGGACAAGTTCTTCGAGAAGGTCATCAACCCTTACCTCGCGGAGGTGCTGCGACACCCTCAAACCATTGAGATGCGTGATGGGTTGCTGCACATCCGCGATGTTGAGGGACCGAAGGGGACCGGAAGCGTGGAGACAAGGCTCGAAGCAATGGAGCAACAAGTTTTCAAGTGCCAGGGGATGGTGGAACGTGGACTCATCTCCAACCACATGATGATCGCGGAGTTCACCAACAATCACAAGCTGGATGCTGACAACATCGGGGAGACCATCTTCAAGCTACACGAGAAGATCGAGCACCTTCAAGCCCAAACCTATGACCTGCAAAACCAAAACTGTGAGTATGAATATAGATTCAAGAGGATGAGTTTGGCTGCAGATTTGAGGATCCCGGAGACTCGATCATCCTTCTATGATGGTGAGCCTATGCCTTGGAAGATGAACGATAAGCCCGCATCACCAAAAAACACCGCCACCTTCTTCATCAGCAAAGGAGACATAATCACATGGGTATGGGCACTCCCCTTGGCAACTGCCAAGCTTGGGGGAGGCGCCCCGGTATCGTATCACCATCACACTCCTATCTTTACCATTTTTCTTAGTTCGATCCCATTAGTAGTATCTTGATCTAGTAGAATAAAGTTCATGGTATGATCTAGTTTTGAGTTTTGGTTTATGATCTCTCTATGTAATCGAGTCCATGAGCTATATAATAAAGATTAGTGTTGAGTCAAGGGCTTGATTATCTTGCTATGATCTTGAGTGAATAAAAGAAAAGAGAAAAGAATAAAAAGAAACAAAGAGATCATATTGATCTTGTCGAGAGTAATGACTTCACATACAAAGAGTATTATGATTAAAAATTGTTGAGAGTTGACAAGCATAGCTTTGGTCATCGTTGCAATTAATAGGAAGTAATAAAGAAAGAGAGGTTTCACATATAAATATACCATCTTGGACATCTTTTAAGATTGGGAGCACTCATTAAAATATGACATGCTAAAGAGTTGATGTTGGACAAGGAAGACAACGTAATGGGTTATGTTTTCTTATATCTGAGATAAAGTATCACTACAAAAAAATACACTTCCATGATGATACGTGTTTGTCACAGTAGGTCGCATTTTTTGTCATGCATGTACATCCATGACAAATTTATGACAGAACCAAGATAGTCATACCTGTGCTGTCGTAGAAGTGTTCCATGACATTACCAAAATTATCATCACGGAAGTGTCCACTTCCATGACGATAAATCGCGCGTCACAGAAGTGCTTTCGTCAAGGGTGACCGACACGTGGCATCCACCGTAACGGAACGCCGTTAAGCTATCGGGTCGGGTTTTGGATCCGATAACCCGTTAACAGCCCCGACCAATGGGGATTTTCCACGTGTAAAATCATCATTGGCTGGAGGAGACACGTGTCAGGTCCGCGTTGGCACAGGTGTCACTCATCCAATGGGCGAGACGCGCCTATGATATGTTGACACGTGGACCGGCCCATCAAGTTTAAATGGGCCGGCCCAACTGAAGGCCCACAAGATTTTGCGGACCATAATGGGCCGGCCCAGCTAAAGGCCCACGAGATTTTGCGGACCATAATGGGCTGGCCCAGCTAAAGGCCCACAAGATTTTGCGGGCCATAATGGGCCGGCCCAGGTAAAGGCCCACAAGATTTTTGTGTGCCATAATGGGCCGGCCCAGGTAAAGGCCCACAAGATTCTTGCGGATCATAATGGGCCGGCCCAGCTAAAGGCCCACGAGATTTCGCCGACATTAATGGGCCGGCCCAGCTGTAGGCCCACAAGATTTTGAGGACCCTAGTAGGCCGGCCCATTAACTGGCTGCCATGTTTTGGGCCAAATGCCGGCCCATATTTGATCCGGTCCATTAATGGCCTGCCACGCTCCGGGCCTAATAGTGGCCCATATGAGATCCGGCCCGTTAAAAGCCTACCACGTTCTGGGCCAAATTACGGCCCAGATCAGGTCCGGCCCTTTAAGAGGCTTTGGGCTCAATTATGGCCCATATCAGATTCGGCCCGTCAACTGGACACTATGCTTTTGGGCCCACTTGCTAAAGGCCCACTTAGTAATTCGGCCTGATATTAGTTTTGGCCTGTTAAGGGCCCGTTTAACATTTCGGCCCTATATTAATTTCGGCCTGTTAAAAGCCCGTCATATAGTTGGGCCTAACTACGGCCCGGTTTGCATCCGGCCTGCTCGCAGCCGATATCTGATTGGGCCAAACAAGGACCGAGACAATTTTGGCCTGTTAAAAGCCCGTGATTTGATTCGCACAATCATGGGTCGGGGTTCATTTCGGGCTGCTGCCGGCCCGTGAGCTGTTCGGCACGTTTCAGGCCCAACCTACATCGTGATTGCATGACGGCCCGATTATGTACCGTAATTTTACGGTTTGGCCGGTTTACTGCGAAGACAGGATATATATACAGTAAAATAACTGCAGCATCGTGAATAAGAAAAAACCTAGACTATACAATAAAGAAATTACGGCATATTACATCCACTGGGCATCAAAGTTCGCCACTATGATAATAAAGCACAAGCAGACAGCAGATTACATACACTGGGCATCAAAGATCGCCACCAGTGCAAATAAACACGCCGACAAAATAATATACAAAACCGACAGCACTTCAATAGAGTTCAAGAAAGGTTAGCCCTGCTGGGGAGCTGCAGCGCAAGCAGCTGAGCAAGATGATGAGACTGCGCTTGTTCAACACTTATATCTTCCTCACTCTGAAAGATAAACAAGCAGACAGATGACAGGTTTTGCACATAAAAGTATCAGTGCTGACAATTCATCACATTTCTTACTGACGAATAAAGTGACACAGTTTAAAATTGCATTAACACAATATGGTATTGTTCAGGTCAAGACATGGCAGGAAATGACATTGTGAAGGAGTTGGCAGCTTCACGACACCACTGGATTACAGATCAAGAACTCATAAGTATCAATGGTTAGTGTGCTGTCAATTTATACCATTTCAGATTGGCAAATAAAGAGACGGTTTAAATAATAGTAGAATGATATGACATTGTTCATAGTTAAGACATTGCAGAATATGACATTGTGCTGTAGTGGGTAGGTTCACCACACCACTGGATTACGGATGAAGAACAGAAGCATACATGCAGTGCAAAAGAAGATCACTTGCTCTGTATAGTTTAATTTACATGGTATGAAGAAGGAACTTGGTTGTACAACTGAAAACTTAAATTGAGAAAGGACAAACTTTTGTTTATGAACTACATAATAAACTTTAAACAAGCAATTTGATGCAAACACCAAAAATAAACAGCTGTTGCAGTCATGCCTAACCAAATATATACAACAAAGTTTGAAGGCTTGAGATGGACAAACTTACATTATTGGTGAAGACAGGCTCTATAAAGGCCTTGTCCATGCTGATGGGGGGGGGCAATTCAAGAAGTTTACCACAGAATCTTCTTCAAAAGCATTGCCTTTATTCTACATTTTGTTAAGAGTAAATATAGATGTGATAATATACGAAAAAATGGAGAATATTTAAGATAAGATGAAGAGTGATGCTACATAACCAAGTAGCTATAAATGTAAGTGCAGCGATACAGGCAAAAGGTACAGCCAAGAGCAATGCACAGCTAAACTTCTTCAGTACCAACCTTATGGTAAGAGTAAATATAGATCTGATGTGTAGAAAATGGAGGGCAAAGGAAAATAAGCTGCAGAGTGATGGTACATGAACAACTACCTGTCATTATAAGTACACTGATAAAGGACATCATGTACTTACAAGAACAATGCAGAGCTAAAAAAACATTGGCATTGGATATATTCTACACTAATGTAACCATTCATACAGATCAGATAATTTGGAGCGAACAATTGATAAGCAAGCTATCATGCATACTGCTGTCACATAATGAACCAGGTATGTATGCAAGTACAGTGATACAGGACAACAGGTACTAACAAGAGCAAAGCAGCGGGCAGCATATTTGCGATATCCTGTCGTTCTTGTCAAACCGGAATTCTTCTTCGAGCAGATTTCCTGCAAAAAAGATCCGTAAGGCACATGCGGAAAAGTAGAAGTTCAAATTGTCATGTGATTTCATAGACAGTACCTCATCCTGGGAACGAGACCAGTGCATAACAAGGTTTTTCCATTCAATGTCTTCTAAATTTAGCACAGGAGACTTCACCGAAATTCATTTATAGACTTGCCATCAAAGTGTGATTTCCTCAGGTAACACCGATACTGCTGCAATGCTTCCTTGAAAAGCACAAGCAAGCTTTGCTCGTCATGACTATCCAGATTGACCCTCGCCTAGTTACAACAATGTAATGTAAATCATTGATGTGTTCAATCAGCAGAAAATAGGAAAATAATAACCATGAATAATAGCACTTACACGTAAGTTGGACAGGAAGATGTGAAAATGGTGTTTGTCTTCACAATAATCTTCCATGATGGGAATATATGCACGTAGTCCCTAACAACATTGAAAGCATTGTCTTTTAAACTGGGAATAAATGGAATGGGGTTCCAATCTGCAGGAATTGGCCGTCTCTGCAGTTGGGATAGGTCTTCGGCCGGTGGACTTGCTGTACTTTTTGCTGGAGTGGGATTTTTCTGTGGTACAGCTGGTGCTATGGCAAATGAAATCGGTATACCTTTTGCTGGAGTGCAGGTCCTGTGTGGTGGGGCTAGTGGTGTGGCCAGTGAAGTATGGGTACAGTCTGCTGGAGTCGGTCCTACGTTTTGTGTCACTGGTTGTACAGCCAATATAAGTGGGGTGTTGTCTGATTTCTCCGGCACCACCATGTTTTTCAAGGACTTTGCTGGTGCTCCTTCAGGTTCGGCAATCACCCTCTTCCTTTTTGATGTCTGATGCACAAGAACAGCATTTGAGTGGAAAAACATGGTATGATGACAGATGGAATATGTATTGATAATGGATGGGCATGGCATCTCGACATATATGATGAGTAAACTAAGCAGATGGCGGTGCAACAAAGTAGAAGAAATGCAAGACAACATATGCAAGATACCCGCAATCAATAAAACATTGCCAAATTAGAACAGGCACCTTGATGGGTGAACAGGACAGGCCATCTGCCTTTGACTCCTCGAGGTTAGAATAGTCATTAGGATCATATTCTGAACAAGAATCAACAGGTGGGGAGCGTATGAGTTTCATTGCATCCAGAATGGCACTCAATGCCTTGGTGCCAATTTTGTAAGTCATTGCAGTGTTTAGCTTCAAGAGTGGACTGCTGCTAGTGCGACACAAAGCAGCTACACAGATCATAGTGTAGATATAACGGGAAAACCTTAAGCATCAAAGTAAAATCAGCAAAGTGGAACTTGCTGGAATATATGTGCTAGTATTGCCGGTACGGCTAGAAAGGCTTCGGATACCAGCTCTCTTCAAGTGAAGGTGCGGTACTATTAATATCAGTGTAACTCTCAAAGGCGACACAGCTCCCCGCATTTCCTTGCTATTCTTATAGGATTCAAGTGGGCAGGCCACTACAAATCCTATTCCTATGTTTACAAGATCCTACGAATCAAAGAGGCTCAAAGTGTCCATCACAACCGACCGTATAGACCTCTACACTGCAAATGTCCCTGCTCATCTTCAGTACAAGGAACATACTGTACTACTATCATACTCCCTCCGTTCCAAAATATAAGTCTTGGTAGAGATTTCCACTATGGATCACATACAGATGTATCCAGATACATTTTAGAGTGTAGATTCACTCATTTTGCTCCATATGTAGTCCATGGTGGAATCTATACAAAGACTTGTATTTAGGAACGGAGAGAGTACATATTAAAGAAGAACGGAAGAGGAACATGGTAAAGAAGAGCAAGAAGATTTTGGATAATAAAATGTTGGTTGCGCAGTGCCCACACATGATGAACCAAAGCGCATTAAGAATGCAACTCCCAGCTGTCTCTCGACCATTTCAGGCGGTTGGATGAAGATCCTACGTCTCCTAACCCTTCTTCTTCCTCGTCTCTGATTCTTCCCATACAGAACACCGCACGGGCCGCCGGCCGGACCACCGGCCCCCACCGCCTGTGTTCCTCCGCCACCCCCACCCCCGCCCCAACCCCCACCCGCGTCGAGTTTTCTTCGTTCGGCGAGGCCGCACAACCACCCGAGCCCCTTCGACCGCACCGGCGAACTCCGGCGAGCTCTGAAAAATCGACTGACCCAATTTTGAAATTTAGTCTACTATGATTTAACTAGTGTGGAATATAAAAGGGGAAAACCATAAGCATTGGGAGTATAGTGTTGAGCGTGCCATGGCGGATCTGAAGGTGCAAACCGGACAAAGGCAACTTCGCAACCAAGACAAGAAATTAGAGTAAAGCAGTGGCGATCTATTTTCTTGCTGCGATAAATAAGTTGAGCAGATACGAAAGAGTACCGCCTCTCGTGCGGCGCCGTGTACGCATCTGCTGAGAATTTGACGGTGCTGCGGTAGCGATGGCTGTCGGCGGTGTGGAAGCAGATCTAGGAGGGTAGATGATGGCGGCGGGGCGCGGTGGACGAGACGGTCGTAGGAGCGGCGCCGGCAAGGTGGACGGCGGCGGGGATGAAGCGAGAGGACGGGATGCAAGGATCCCGGTCCGAAGCCGTGGATGAGAGAGGTCGATCTCTTGTAATGGACGGCGGCATCAGGGTATCAGCTCCGGCATGGTGGAGGAGGACGGCGGTGGATGGGGTGGCAGACGGCGGCGGACGGAGGAGGGTGGGGTGGAGAGGGTGTTTTGGCGCCCACGGAATACGAATGGGGAAAAGGGAGGTAGAGAGGAAGGGGGAACCATGTATTCAGGGCGCACTTGTCTCAAATGCGAGGAAATTTACAAACTTAGCCCCCGTTTCAAATTTCTACTACATCACAGCAACATTAGTCGGTTGGGGATAGGACGGTAATCTCGCATACACCGAATATTTGCCGACGAGAGTTTGTTTTTGGCGCCCACCGTGTATGAATATGAATCGGGGAGGGAGTCGATTTCGGCCGAGGACACACTGTGTTTTGGCGCCCACCGTGTATGAATCCGGGTGAGAGGCGGTTACGTCACGTTTGGGTGAAATTACAAACCTACCCCTATCGAAACCTATAGAAATCCAGCAGATAGGCTTTGCGTGGTAGGGATAGGCAGTAGTGATTTCCATCTCGCAGATTTTGGTTTCGGGCGGTTACTGTGACTTTCCCCGCTTCGTTCAAATTTTGCAGAGTGCACGTTTACTGTGCCAACTCAATTCGAATCCCGTTTGTATTCTATTTTTTTCGGGCGGGGTCCATTTTCAATTGGAATTACATTCTATATACATCATTTTTTATATATACTTTCAAAAGCACAACAAAGAATTCTGCTCCTTTATATGTATAATATGATTTACAAATACAACGATCTCGAAATCTTAAGGTTGAATTCGAAAAATTTAACCAAATTATGTTCTACTAAAATGTATGGATCAGTAATATCTACATATTAAATAACATAGATGTGCGTGAATTCATATGAGTATGCATGTTTGATAGATCAATTTTGGTTCGAGTATGGATTACATGTATCATCATCTCGAATTCAAATATTTGAATCCCTTTTTTGTTCACTCCTTTCACGCCCATCTCTCTCGCATGCATGCTCCTTCAGGTAGCTATCACTCTCTTTTCTCTAGCTCACCCGCACGCTCACTTCATGTTTCTCCTATCCTCGCAAACATGGTCTCTCGACGTCTCCCTTGAGAAGTGTCACACTCTCCCTATCATTATACATTACACGGTTTTCATTATCTCTCACGTCTCTACTGTTCTCTGGTATCACTCGGTACCTAAGCTTTCTTTTTCACCGCCACACACACAGTCTCCACTCGTCTTTCACTTTGTCTTTCTCTCTATGGGATTCTCTCACACACCCTATATGTCTCTACATATGACTCATACCACTAAAATTACTCTCTCTCTCTCCTGTAGACACAACATTTGTTGCGGTCTCCTTTTCGTCTCCATCCCAGAGTGACATTATTCATTTGTTTACCGATCAGACAACCCCGACTACCGTCTCCTCTCTCTCTCACAGACACACACACACAACTCCTGCTTCCACTCCCCTTCCCGACTACCGTCTCTCTCTCACACACACAAAACTCTCGCTTTCGCACCCCGACTCGTATTTCTCTCACAAACATTTGTCGACTAGCTAGCCTCTAGATAGGTTTATACACCCGCACACTCGTGCTTCCACCATCGCATACATGTCTCTCTCCCGCTCCTTGTATCTATGTAGATTTTTCTTCCCTTCTTGAGACACGCCCTCTCGATCGTGCACACACACACTATCGCCTCATTTTAAGCTGATACCTATCGCACACACACTCCTTGTGTCTTTGTCACACGTGCACTCCGTCCTCCTCCACTCTCCCTCTCTCTCACACACACATGGGCTTTTTGCAACAACTAGCAAGATGCCCATGCGTTGCACGGAACATCAAGATGCATTTGTATGAGTAGTTTATCTTGTGGGGGAAAAGGATGAACGAGGGAAGGCCTTATTTGCAAATGTGGAGAGGGGTGTGGGTATCTTTTTGCAAAATTGACATAGTTTCCTTCCTATCCGTCAGATATAGATTGGACGGCCTATATTGCAGGATGGCAGGCACACGATCATCACCGACAATGCTTTTTATAAGAGTAGGGATAAAAAATAGAGTTGGTGATGATGGTGGGCCTGCCATCCTGCAATGTAGGTCGTCCGATTTATATCTGACGGATAGGAAGGAAAATATGGCAATTTACCCGCACTCTTCACCACATTTGCAGATAAGGCCTTCCCTCGTTCATCCTTTTCTCCCACAAGATCTTGATGTTCCGTGCAACGCACGGGCATCTTGCTAGTAAGAGTAGAAATTAGACATATACCACTTCTCGAATCTTGAAACCAACAACATTCCTCCCTTATCTCATCAAAACCGCCAAAGGAATATATTTTGAGTGAAACATAACATTTTTTAGTGATATACGTATTTCAAAACTAGACTTTTTTTTCTATCAAATCGGTGAATATGTATTAATCTACTTTGATCGTGTGGCAACGCATTGGCACATTGCTAGTAGTTATTATAATTTTTTGGACACCAGACAAACGGTGGAGTACATATACGAAGAGAAGAGGCGCACGCACGCAGTCGGCCTCTCGTTGTCTCGCACACATGAGTGTTACGTAAAGGCGACGTTAACAAATAAACCCTAAAACCCTAGGTGCACGATTGCTGCATTCGCGGGTACCGGGTACGTGGTGGAGCACCTTTGTAGGAATAGTCAGCTCGCGTGATAGTTTGATCCGTAGGAGTTGATGGTCGGGACCACAGGTGAATGACTTGGAGCGCGGTGGCTCGCCAGTTGCCACAGATCAAGTAGCCACGTTTAAAATATCGTTTTTTTAGCGGGGTTAAGAGTTCCGATTTTCAATGGCACATTATAAGTAGTAAGTAGTTTTTAGAACGATTGGTATGGAGCGAAAATGGAATTCATAGTACTACGTACCTCCTTGGCGTATGGTTGTATGGTTTTTTTTGCGATGGAGGTTGTATGGGTTTATGTTGCGAGATGTTGAACCTGGTAGTTCTAGGGCAAATACTATGGTTTAGATTTAGATGCTAGTTTTATGTAATGAAAATCGGAAGGGGAAACCCTTCTTTGATTAAAAAAACTACTACCTCCATTCTGGTTTACTAGTCCCCATCGTACTTTGAGTCAAAGTTTGTCCACGAATTTTACTTGTAAAATGTGAATGGAAAACGAGATTTTGTTATACCCAAACAAAAAAGGACTGGAGGGAGTGATTGCTCTGACACGGACGCGACCTCTCATAGCGCAGGCATTGAACCGGCGCGCCGGCCAAGAGGGCCGCACTCACTGCAGGCCCGGCCGAGCACGCCTCCTCGCCGCGTGCAACCAGCTTAAGACTGCCCCGCCTGCCTTCATTGAATCCGCAACACGTCCTTCCGCGAGCCGGCAGGCATTTTAGAACATAAAAAATGACTAAAATATAATTAATTTACGCATGGTCTTGACTTGTTGTGCTCGCACTGGTAGGAGGAACTAGTAGAGGATTTTCTTTATTTATGACTCTCCTCACATTTTTTTGGCTTTGAAGTGAATCATGGTTGTGAACATTATGTATGAATGTGCAGATATCTGTGAACATCAGTTTGATGTGGAAGTTGAACTTGGAATGTCGGGCTTGCGCGTGAACTATACCATGTCCAATGTTTCGTCTGTTATTGTTTGGAAAGTAATTGTTGTTATTACATGACCCGAAAAAAAACATAGTGGGAAGAACTTACCTAGTGCTATTTTCCTTGAATTGTTCATGTAATCTTGTGGATCTCATCTATGCTACTCTAGTGGATGTGATATTTGGGTTTGTTTGAGTGATTTGTTCCTTGTGTTCTTGAGTGTTCTTCCTCTTTTCCCCCTCCAAGTGTGAAAAGATCCCCTCTAGGGTTTCACCCTACAACGGAAAGTCTACAAAGAACTACTCACAAATCATCAGAGATGCACCAATGGAGGTGGTGAACCCCATCCGAGATGGTGTCTAGATTGGATCTTGTGGTTCTGGACTCTGCGGCGGCTGGATGAATATTTCGTCGACCTCCTTAGGGTTTCTGGAATATTGGGGTATTTATAGAGCAAAGAGGCGGTCCGGGGGGCACCCGAGGTGGGCACAACCCACCAGGGCGCGCCTGGGCCTCCTGGCGCGCCCTGGTGGGTTGTACCCCCCTCGGGGCACCCCCTAGGCGCAGCCAGGGCCAATGACGTTCCTTATGGTCCAAAAAAATCTCCGTGGAGTTTCGTTGCGTTTGGACTCCGTCTAATATTGATTTCCTGCTATGTAAAAAAACATGCAGAGAACAGCAACTGGCGCTTGGAACTATGTCAATAGGTTAGTACCAAAATATGATATAAAATGATTGTAAAACATCCAAGATTGATAATATAACAGCATGGGACAATCAAAAATTATAGATACGTTGGAGACATATCAGCATCCCCAAGCTTAACTCCTACTCGTCCTCGAGTAGGTAAGTGATAAAAACAGAATTTTTGATGTGGAATGCTGCCTATCATATCATATCAAAATCTTTTCTTTATAGCATGGACAATTGGACTTTTATGTGATTCAAAGCAATAGTCTAGTTTTGACATAATAATTTAGATACTCAAGCATATCAACAAGCAACCATGTCTTTCAAAATATCAACGCTAAAATAAGTTATCCCTAGCCCGTCATGCTCAACCATTGAACCATTCATGAAACACACTTGAATATTAGCTACAGCCAATACTTAAGTACGATCATATTGCCTCCTAGTTCGTGCTTTTGTAAGAGAAGATGAAGACTCAAATTCAGCATAAAGTAAAAAAGAAAGGCCCTTCGCAGAGGGAAGTAGGGATTTGTGGAGGTGCTAGAGCTCAAAGCGAAAAATTAGAGATAAAAACATTTTGGGAGGTGTATCCATCCCACCAACAAAAATGACTTAGAGTTCCCAACACTTTCCATGCTAGATATATCATAGGCGGTTCCCAAACAGAAAATAAAGTTTATTCCTTTTTCCAGCATACTTTCACTTTCCATGGCCAGCCGTATCCACGGTTGCCCTCCATACCAACACTTTCCAAGGAATTTATTGTTTGACAACATAAAGTAAATTCATTTTTGCATTTCGGGACTGGGCATCCCTAAAACCTTTGCCTTACTCTCGTGCAATGACAAGTGAATAAACACTCATCGTGAGAATAACACATCCAGCATGGAAAATATTAGCCACCCCTCACCGCCCCGCGAGCGAAACAAATACACAAAAGAGAAGTTTATATTGAAAATTAGAGATGGCACAGGCAAATTTGCTTAGAACGGCAAAATAATACCGCATATAGGTAGATATAGTGGACTCATGTAGCAAAACTGGTTTAAAGGATTTTGGATGCACAAGTAGAGGTCATACTTAGTGCAAAGTGAAGGCTAGCAAAAATATTGAGAAGCGACCAACCAAGAAACGAATAATCTCATAAGCAAGCATTAAGTAGAATTAACACCGAATAATGCACCACAAGTAGGATATAATTTCATTGCATGACTATTGACTTTCGTGCTTGCGTAGGGAATCACAAACCTTAACACCAATATTCTTACTAAAGCATAATTACTCATCAACATAACTCACATATCACATCATCATATCTCAAACTATTACTAAGAATCAAGTTTACTTTGTCCAATGATCTTCATGAAAGTTTTTATTATATCCTTCTTGGATATCTATCACCTTGGGACTAATTTTAATGTGTTGCTTTTCATAAGCTTAAACAAATATAAGTGAAGATCATGAGCATAATTCTTTTTCTTTCTTTCTCTCAAAATAATTTAAGTGAAGAAAGAGAGAATTTCTTCAAAATTTTACTAACTCTGAAATAAATCTAAGTGAAGCAAGAGAGAATTTCTTCAAAAATACTAAGCACACCGTGCTCAAAAAGATATAAGTGAAGCACTAGAGCAAGTCCATAGCTCATAAAAATTGAAGTGAAGCATAGAGAGCAATTCTAACAAGTCATGACATAATTTTGGCTCTCCCAAATAGGTGTGTCCAGCAAGGATTGATGACTTAAAACACAAAATAAAGCAAGCAAAGACTCATATCATACAAGACGCTCCAAGCAAAACACATATTATGTGACGAATAAAAATATAGCTTCGAGTAAAATACCGATGGTCGTTAGAAGAAAGAGGGGATGCCACTCGGGGCATCCCCAAGCTTAGTTGGATTCTCATTCTTTGGAAAATAGCTTGGGATGCCGGGGCATCCCCCAGCTTAGGCTTTTCTATCCTTCCTTCATCCATCGTAAGATAACCCAAAACTTGAAAACTTCAATCACACAACTCAACATAACCTTCGTGAGATCCGTTAGTATAAGAAAGCAAACCAATTCATATTTTGTTTTTGCATTATATCTACTGTATTCCAACTTTTCTATGGAAAAACTCATCAAATAAAAACATAGAGCCATCAAAATAAGCACACAACGCAAAGAAAACAGAATCTGTCAAAATAGAACAGTCTGTAGCAATCTGACTATTTCAAAAACTTCTGGAACTCCAAAAATTCTAAAAAACTAGGATGACCTGGGTAATTTTCATATTAATCTTCTGCAAATAGAATCAAGGCAAAATCTCTTTTTGATAAAAAAAAATTAGAATTGTTTTCGTTAGCGCAAAGTTTCTGTTTTTTCAGCAAGATCAAACAACTACCACCCAAGAAGATCCTATTGGTTCTACTTGGCAAAAACACTAGTTAAAACACAAAAAATACAATCATAACAGTAGCATAATTGTGTTAACACTCAAGAACAGAAAACAAAAATTAAAAAATTATTCGTTGGGTTGCCTCCCAACAAGCGCTATAGTTTTACGTCCTTAGCTAGGAATAAAGTAAGATCTAAGTTTTGTCATCTTTGGTTCGAGATCCATAAGATGCCCTCATGATTGATTCATAAGGTGGCTTAATTCTTGTTCTAGGAAAGTGTTTCATACCCTTCCTCAAAGGAAATTGGAACTTAATATTGCCTTCTTTCATATCAATCACGGCACCGATAGTGCGTAAAAATGGTCTACCAAGAATAATTGGACAAGACGGATTGCAATCAATATCAAGAACAATAAAATCTATGGCACATAATTCCTATTTGCAAGAATAAGAACATCATTAATTCTTCCCATAGGCCTTTTAATAGTAGAATCCGCCAAGTGCAAATTTAAAGAACATTCTTCAAGATTGGTAAAACCAAGCACATCAGACAAAGATTTCGAAATTGTAGAAACACTAGCACCCAAGTCACACAAAGCAAAACACTCATAATTTTTAATCTTGACTTTGATAGTAGGTTACCATTTCATCATCCAATTTTCTAGGAATTGATACTTCTAATTTCAATTTTTCTTCAAAAGCTTTCATCATAGCATCAACAATATGTTTAGTGAAAGCTTTATTTTGTTCATAAGAACGGGGTGAATTCATCATGGATTGCAACAAAGAAATACAATCAATCAAACATCAACTAATATAATTAAAGTCTTTGTAATCCAAAAGAGTGGGCACATCACTAGTTAAAGTTTTGACCTCTCCAAACCCACTTTCATCAATTTTCTCAACAAGATTTTCACCCTCCGAAATATTGGGACATCTTCTACCTAAAATTGACTCTTTTCCAGTCCCTTTTTCATCAATCTTAACTTTACTAAAGAAGGAATCAATAGAAGAAACACCAATCATTTCAAGATCTTCATCACTTTTGTGAAAGAAATCACTAGAAAACGCTTTTTCTAATAATTCTATGTCAGCTCTAAGCATAGCGGTTCCTCTTTTTACTTTCATCCATAGAAACATAAAGAGCTTCAATTGATTCATCTACTTTAGCCACAAAAAATTTCATCTTGAGATTTTCCACATCATGAGCAATTCTATCAACACTTCTAGACAAATCATCAATCTTACTCAACTTTTCTTCTATGGAAGTGTTGAAATTTTTTTGTTTGTTGATAAATTCTTTAATATTATTCTCAAGATCAGAGGTGTTCCTATTATTATTATAAGATTGATTTCCATTGGAATTACCATAACTGTTAGAGGAATTACTAGGAAAAGGCCTAGGATTAAAATTACCTCTATAAGCATTGTTGTTGAGATTATTTCGAGAGATAAAATTCACATCTATGGCATCACCATTTTGCTCAGTCAAAGTAGACAAAGTCATATCATTAAAATCAATAGGAGCAGTTTTACTAGCAACCAATTTCATAAGAGCATCAACTTTTTCACTCAAAGAAGAAATTTCTTCAACCGAATCAACTCTTTTACTAGTAGGAGCCCTTTCGGTATGCCATTGTGAATAATTTGCCATGATATTATCAAGAAATTTGGTGGCTTCACCCAAAGTAATTTTCATAAAAGTACCACCCGCGGCGGAATCTAAAATATTATGAGAAACAAAATTCAACCCCGCATAAAAAATTTGTATGATCATCCAAAGATTTAACCCATGAGTTGGGCAATTCCTTAGCATCATTTTCATCCTTTCCCAAGATTGTGCAACATGCTCATGTTCAAGTTGCTTGAAATTCATGATCTGGGTTCTAAGGGAAATAATTTTTGCGGGAGGAAAATACTTAGTGATAAAAGCATCTTTGCACTTATTCGAAGAATCGATACTATTGTGAGGCAAAGAAGAGAACCAATTTTTTGCAGAATCACGCAAAGAAAACGGGAATAATTTCATCTTGACCACATCATTGTCCACATCTTTTTTCTTTTGTATATCGCATAATTCCACGAAGGTATTAAGATGGGACGCGGCATCCTCATTAGGAGTACCGGAAAATTGATCTTACATAGCAAGATTCAGCAAAGCAGTATTAATATCACAAGACTCTGCACTAGTGGCAGGAGGAGCAATGGGGTGCCAATAAAATCATTGTTGTTGGTATTTGAGAAATCACATAACTTGGTGTTCTCTTGAGTCATGATGACCACACAACAAGATTGCACTCAAAAACAGATTCGGCAAGAAAACGGCGAACGGAAAAAGTGGGGCAAATAAAACGGCAAATTTTTGTGAAGTGGGGGAGAGGAAAACGAGAGGCAAATGGCAAATAATGTAAATTGTGAGGAGATGAGATTTGTGATTAGGAACTGATATGTCTCCAATGTATCTATAATTTTTTATTGTTCCATGCTATTATATATTTTGTTTTGGATGTTTAATGGGCTTACTTATGCACTTTTATATTATTTTGGGACTAACCTATTAACAGGAGGCCCAGCCCAAATTGTTGTTTTTTTTGCCTATTTCAGGGTTTCGTAGAAAAAGAATATCAAACGGAGTCCAAACGGAATGAAACCTTCGGGAACGTGATTTTCAGAACAAACGTGATCCAGAGGACTTGGAGTGGACGTCAAGCAACAGACGGGGAAGCCATGAGGTAGGGGGCGCGCCCTCCACCCTCGTGGGCCCCTCGTTTCTCCACTGACGTACTTCTTCCTCCTATATATACCCATATACCCTGGAAACATCATACACGGAGCCAAAACCCTATTTCCACCGCCGCAACCTTCTGTACCCGTGAGATCCCATCTTGGGGCCTTTTCCGGCGCTCCGCCGGAGGGGGCATTGATCCCGGAGGGCTTCTCCATCAACACCATAGCCTCTTCGATGATGTGTGAGTAGTTTACCTCAGACCTTCGCGTCCATAGTTATTAGCTAGATGGCTTCTTCTCTCTCTTTGGATCTCAATACAAAGTTCTCCTCGATCTTCTTGGAGATCTATTCGATGTAATCTTCTTTTGCGGTGTGTTTGTCGAGATCCGATGAATTGTGGGTTTATGATCAAGTTTATCTATGAACAATATTTGAATCTCCTCTTAATTCTTTTATGTATGATTGGTTATCTTTGCAAGTCTCTTCGAAGTATCAGTTTAGTTTGGCCTACTAGATTGATCTTTCTTGCAATGGGAGAAGTGCTTAGCTTTGGGTTCAATCTTGCGGTGTCCTTTCCCAGTGACAGCAGGGGCAACAAGGCACGTATTGTACTGTTGCCATCGAGGATAAAAAGATGGGGTTTATATCATATTGCATGAGTTTATCCCTCTACATCATGTCATCTTACTTAAAGCATTACTCTGTTCTTATGAACTTAATACTCTAGATGCATGCTGGATAGCGGTCGATGTGTGGAGTAATAGTAGTAGATGCAGAATCATTTCGGTCTACTTGTCGCGGACGTGATGCCTATATACATGATCATACCTAGATATTCTCATAACTATGCTCAATTCTATCAATTGCTCGATAGTAATTCGTTTACCCACCGTAATACTTATGCTATCTTGAGAGAAGCCACTAGTGCCCCGGGTCTATTTTCCATCATATTAATCTTCCAACACTTCGCTATTTCTATTGCTGTTTATTTTACTTTGCATCTTTATTTCTCTTTATCATAAAAATACCAAAAATATTATCATATCATATCTATCAGATCTCACTCTCGTAAGTGATCGTGAAGGGATTGACAACCCCTTTATCGCGTTGGTTGCGAGGTTCTTATTTGTTTGTGTAGGTGCGTGGGACTCGAGCGTGGTCTCCTACTGGATTGATACCTTGTTTCTCAAAAACTGAGGGAAATACTTACGCTACTTTACTACATCACCCTTTCCTCTTCAAGGGAAAACCAACGAAGTGCTCAAGAGGTAGCAAGAAGGATTTCTGGCGCCGTTGCCGGGGAGGCTTACGCGAAGTCAAGTCAAGATTTGACTCCCGACAACGAGCCATTTCTGGCGTCGTTGCCGGGGAGTCTACGCACAAGTCAAGACATACCAAGTACCCATCACAAACTCTTATCCCTCGCATTACATTATTTGCCATTTGCCTCTCGTTTTCCTCTCCCCCACTTCACCCTTGCCGTTTTATTCGCTCGCTCTTTTCCGTTCGCCTCCCTCTTTCACTTGCTCCTCGCATTTTCTGCCGTTATGTCTGAAATTGGGGAAATTATTGTCGATATGGACAACAATAATAATATGGAAAATTCTGATGCTCCTGCTGAAGAACCCCCTATCTTACATACAAAAAAAATCGGAATCGGTAGTGGTAATATTATTGGAAAAGGGGTTATTCAAGATTTCTTTACTTGTGCTGGTGCTTTTCCTTCTATGGGTAGTTCTATTCTCCATAGAACTAGTAGTCTTGCGGACGCTATCGCCATGCTTATAGTTGAACTTGAAAGCCAATTTATGCACATGCATCCTTGCATACAAAGGATTTTCCTAGAATTTTCTAATATTGAGCATTCTTCTGTAAAGCGCGCCGCTACTATCTTTTTGGCACATGAATTCAGATTTATAATAAAAGAGGCCAAAGAAATCTTTGCGCACTATACGGTGGACGCTGGTCGTCCTCCCATAGAGGTTGTCAATCCCTTCCGGGGTACAGCGCCTCAAGATAGGCAAACGGACGTGAGGTAAATTGTAGTAGATTGATAGATCGAACGCCAAATAAAATAAATAGAAATAAAACCCAGCAAGGTATTTCTGTATTTTTGCTTTAATAGATCTGAAAATAAAAGCAAGGAAAAAGTAGATCGCAAAGGCAAATATATGAAAAAGAAGTCCCGGGGGCCGTAGGTTTCACTAGTGGTTTCTCTCGAGAAAAATAACAAACGGTGGGTGAACAAATTATTGTTGGGCAATTGACAGATCTTCAAATAATCATGACGATATCCAGGCAATGATCATTATATAGGCATCACGTCCAAGATTAGTAGACCGACTCCAGCCTGCATTTACCACTATTACTCCACACATCGACTCATGCATCTAGTGTATTAAGTTCATGGAAAAACGGAGTAATGCAATAAGAACAATGACATGATGTAGACAAGATCTATCTATTTAGAGATAGACCCCATCGTTTTATCCTTAGTAGCAATGATACATACGTGTCGGTTCCCCTTCTTTCACTGGGATCAAGCACCGTAAGATCGAACCCACTACAAATCACTTCTTCCCATTGCAAGATAAATAGACCAAGTTGGCCAAACAAAACCCAAATATCGGAGAAGAAATACGAGGCTATAAGAAATCATGCATATAAGAGATCAATGAAACTCAAATAACTTTCATGGATATAAAAAGATATATCTGATCATAAACTCAAAGTTCATCGATCCCAACAAACACACCGCAAAAGAGTTACATCATATGGATCTCCAAGAGACCATTGTATTGAGAATTCAGCGAGAGAGAGGAAGCCATCTAGCTACTAACTACGGACCCGAAGGTCTACAAAGAACTACTCACGCATCATCGGAGAGGCACCAATGGAGGTGGTGAACCCCATCCGAAATGGTGTCTAGATTGGATATGGTGGTTTTGGACTCTGCGGCGGCTGGATGAATATTTCGTTGACCTCCTTAGGGATTCTGGAATATTGGGGTATTTATAGAGCAAAGAGGTGGTCCGGGGGGCACTCGAGGTGGGCACAACCCACCAGGGCGCGCCTGGGCCTCTTGGCGCACCCTGGTGGGTTGTGCCCCCTCGGGGCACCCCCCCAGGTGTAGCCAGGGCCCATTATGTTCCTTCTGGTCCAAAAAAAATCTCCGTACATGGAGTTCATTGCGTTTGGACTCCGTCTGATATTGATTTCCTGCGATGTAAAAAACATGCAGAAAACAGCAACTGGCACTTGGCACTATGTCAATAGGTTAGTACAAAAAATGATACAAAATGACTATAAAATGATTGTAAAACATCCAAGATTGATAATATAACAGCATGGAACAATCAAAAATTATAGATACGTTGGAGACGTATCACAATGCCTTTTCTCCGAGGCGGGAAATGAACCGACTTAATGCAGCAAGACAACCTATAAGCTTATGAACGTCATGCACACGCACAGGGCGTTTCATTCGGAGAATTGCACCGATATTTTCAGGGTTTGCATCTATCCATTGCTCGGAAACGAGAAAACCAAGCAACTTTCCTCCGGCAACTCCGAATGTGCACTTGGACGGATTCAGCTTGATGTCATATCTTCTCAGATTGGCAAAGGTTTCAGCGAGGTCAGACAGCAGGTCGGAACTCTTGCGTGACTTAACCACGATATCATCCATATATGCTTCCACATTCCGACTGATCTTAGTGAACAGGCACTTCTGGATCATGCACATGAATGTGGCGCCAGCATTCTTGAGACCGGAAGGCATGGTGACATACCAAAAAAACCTGAACGTGGTGATGAAGGCCGTTTTTATTACATCAGGCCCATACAGTCAGAACTGATGGTACCCGGAATACGCATCTAGAAAAGACAAACGCTCACACCCCGCAATCGAGTCGACTATCTGATCGATGCGGGGGAGAGGAAAATGATCTTTCGGGCAGGCCCGATTGATATGCTGGAAATCAATACACATACGAAGCGAATTATCCTTCTTGGGGACCATGATTGATGCGACCCCGTCTTCGGAGAAGAGGGAGTACAAGGGGTGGTCCGATCTTCACGGCGTAGGATCGATAAATGGTAGGGGATAACTAGCTGCAAGCAGCCAGAAAACAGAAAATAAGACATTATGACCCGACGAGGAGGAGGCTCACCGAAGCTTGCAATCCAAACATTCGTCGATCCAAAACCGCAATACTACCCCACACAACCACGCTCAAGTCGTGGAGCACGGGATAGGTGTAATCCGCAAGGGAAACCACGAACTCTAACCCACACAACACGATCTAGTAGTGGAGCACGAATTAGGAGCAATTTCTCAAGGAATCACGAGAATAAGGATAACAAGATCTCTCCAATCTCAGGAGGAGTCTATGTCTTTGGTCTTTGGTAGAAAATGGCAAAATTCCCCAACGAAGGGTAGTGCTAGCCTATTTATAATCGGGACAACCCCCATGGATAGGTGTGAAAGAGAACTAGCTTCTGGAACCAGGTTAGGTGTGAAAGTGAACCAGCTTTGTTTGACTAAATGGCTTCAAGACTTAATGGGGTAGCTTCTAGAAAACTCTCGTTGGAGGTGGTTGGCAGTTCCTGACCAAACATTGTTCACTGGGGTCGAACAACGTTTCCTTCAGTAGAAAACTCGAGTTCTGGAAACCTTTCGCAAGTTGGGATACACAAACTCGTGCAAAACATTGTTTCGTCAGAATCGGAACAATGTTTCTTTAGCAGGAAACTTATTTCTTCATGAACTCCTAACTTTTTTTCTTCGCCATAAAACATTGTTTTGCACGGACTGGAATGTGTTTTGCCTTCTTCGATATTGCACCTGAGTTCAACCAACAACAAAGGAGATGAAAGTGCAGCCATGTGTTCAAGATTATAGTATAAACTTAAGTTAGCGTTCACCTGGCAATGTGTACGTTCGACACGAAATATTATGGTTTCTCCTTTGATGACCAAGGATGTATAAATGGTTGTCATGTCCCCATCATCCTCCCCTCTTGAAAAGGAGTCGTCCTCGACTCTAAGGGTTTAATGGTTTTCATGTCCTCATCATCCTCCCTCTCTTGAAAACGAGTCGTCCTCGACTCTAGCTGGTCATCACACAAAATAAAATAGGCCAATACAAAGAAGCAATGCAAAGATTTTATCAAATGCATAAGTTTAGCTTGCACCTTTGCGAACTTCAAATATTTGGTTCGACTCAGCAATTCCTTCCAACTAACATTTCCATGGAGTGCAAATTTGTAATCAGGCACATCCATGTTCATATCATCCTCCCTCTCTTGAAGAGAAGTCGTCCTCGACTTCCTTCGGCCTACAAAATAATAGCATGAGGACAATACAAAATATCTTGGCAAAGGAAAAGCTGAATGATTATGTTCAAATTTTAATTTTGTTGGCTCTTTTATAATCCCTTCAAGATGGACAAAGTGGTACTGTTGGATGGATGATATACCAAACATCTTGTCTCTGATTTCACCGCGCCAATGCTTCAAGAGTTCATAAGTGCATACCTCTGGGTGCTTCAGGATGAATCATCTCTTTTATTTTACCTTATCGAGTACTTCCATGCCCTTTTGAAGATCACTTACCACACACGATGTTTCCTTGATGGTACTCCACGTGCTCCATAATTGTTAATGGATCTCATCCTCCCATCGCTGTAGCAGGGCGGCTAAGTATGTTTTTTGCATCCGCACATACTTCAAATAAAGAGAATTTTGTGAATGGTTACAAATTTAATAGTCTTCTCTCCCTTCATTTGGTGGATCACTCAGTTCTTTGATATTGTGTGTAAACACCTCAAGCTCAGATTTGGTGGACTCACACAACTCACTGCTCCTCTCAATTTGATGGTGTGGTATTATATGTTGTGGTTCACACATTTCTCTAATCTTGTGGTGGATTACCTCACCCTCATATTTGGTGGACTCACACAACTCACTAATTCTCTCTCGTTGAATGTGAGGTATACTTGGGTGGAGATATTCCATCTCTCTAATCTCATGTTGAAAAATCTAATCCTCACATTTGGTGGACTCACTCACCTCACCTCTCGTATCACTCTCATTATGTGGAATTTTGGGAAGTGAACACTCTTCCTCACATCTGGTGGAGTCACTCATCTCACCTCTCTTAGCACTCTCAATATGTGGAATTTTTGCAAGTGGACACTCTTCCTTGCATTTGGTGGAATCACTCGATGCACCACTCTTATCACTCTCAATATACTATTTTTTGGAAAATGTACCCTCTTTCTCACATTTGGTGGAGTCACTCAACTCATCTCTCTTCTCACTCTCAATATGTGGAATTTTCAGAAGTGAACGCTCTTCCTCACATTTGGTGGCATCACTCAACTCACCCCTCTTAGCACTCTCAATATGTGAAATTTTTGGAAGTGGACACTCTTCCTTGCATTTGGTGGAGTCACTCAACTCGCCTCTCATATCCCTCTCAATATGTGGAATTTTAGGAAGTGGGCACTCTTCCTCACATTTGGTGGGATCACTCAAATCACTTTTCTTATCACTCCAAAATTGTGGAATTTTGGCATGTGTACACACTCTCTCATATGTGGTGGGGTCCCTCAACTCTCTTGTCTTGTCACTCTCAAGTGGTGGGATTTTGTGGTGTGTACACTCTCGCTCATTTTTGTGGAGCCACTCAACCCCCCTTTCTTGCCACTCTCAAGTTGTGGGATTTTGTGATATGGATTCTCTCTCACACATGGGTTTGGAAAGATTTTGTTCTCCATAGAAGTCATGGGTGGAGGACAATAAACTCCAGCTGAAGCTGTGCTTCTTCTATCTTGAGTGTGAATTGTTGGTGAAGACACCATCGTGGATGTAGGGTGTGGTTGCTGCCATGAAGGAGTAGTGGGACAGTCTTGGAAATGCTGGGACCGACCATTACACATGTTCTTCTTCTCTACTTTCATAGCTCGACGTACAACATCAGATATCATATCATAAGACACAAAATATGATATCTCAGCATTCAGCCCATGTAAGAATCTCTCCATCTTTGCTTCATCACTCTCTTGGGTTTTTGTCCGGATCAACAACTTCTCCATCTCATTATAGTACTCCTTGAAAGTGCAAGAACCTTGGATAAGCCCTTGCAATCTCTTGTACAGTTGCCTCTCATAGTATGATGGAACAAAACGACACCTCGTGACTTGCTTCATCAAAGTCCAGCTGCGGATATAAGTATTGCCCGATATTAATTGATCATCTTGCAGCTGATTCCACCATGTAAGAGCATATCCAGAGAACTCCATAACAGCAAGATCAACTCTCTTGGCTTCAGAAAAACCATGGATGCGAAAGATTTGGTCACACTTCTCTTCCCACTCAATATATGCATCTGGGTCCTCTTTTCCCGTGAATGATGGCACATGTAGCTTCACTCTTGCTTGGTTGTCATGGTCATCCCGATCACGAAGGTCATAATGATGACCATTGCGACCAAAAACAGCACCACAGCGAGGCGGGGAGTAGGATTCATAGTCCCCCATGCCTTCATCTTCGTCACCATGCTCGGAGAGATCTTCAAGGAAGATGGCATCATCATCATGTGCCGCTCATCGCCGGTGATCAGCAGCAAACCCGCAGGGGTCATGGCCTTGCCCGCGAGCTTCTCCTCCATGCAGCCCACCCTCACGGGGGGCAGCAAAGTTGCCACGCCTCCGTTCAGCACCAACAGCAGGGGCGCCGTGGGCAGCAGCTCCTGCCGCTCTTCCACGGCCAACATGGCGATCGTTGTTTCCGTGACATTGCCGGTTGTCAACGGCCAGCGAGGCAGCGGGGCTGTGTTGATGTTGATCTCCATTACCCGCGATAGGAAGACGACCACTGAACATCCTTCGCATAGCTGCAACTATACACTCCTCAATCATATCACCAAGTGTTGCGCGAGTTTTTGGGAGATCTTCTTCCACATGTTGATGTCCATGTACACTTGAGTTGGATCCTGTCATGTTAACTCTTGGAAACAAGTGGACAAAAGAAAAAATATATGTGGAAAACACTCATCTTACCTTCTTGCTTACCCAAATTCTAATGATTCCTTGGCGGTTGTGCGGAAGTAGCAAATCAGGAGTCGACGGGCGAATGAAAGGGAGGAAGCGGACGGTTTCTAGGTGGATCTGGGTGGGGTAAAAAGGGAGGGCTAGTGCTGAGATCCAATCGATGCAAACCAAATGAACAAGAAAAAAAAATTGTAGATCCTTGCACCATGTTTGAGCTGCAACACTTGCCACTTCAAATTCTGAAATTTCTCACCAAACTGAATATGATTGCACAGTTGCTCAACACTTTCTCTTCTCTTTTTTGTTTGCTCTTTTTTTTACTCTTTTTTTCTCGTTTTTGCCCTCTTTTTCTGCAGCACAATAGATCCAACAACAAGACTCAAAGAAAAGCAGCAGCAACTTTGGATAGAACTTGGTGCAAACACAAAGTGGAAAGCAAACAACTAGATCTCAGCAAACAAAGGCTTGGATTTTTTTGTGGCTTTTTGGCTTTGGACTCTAGGATGGGGAAAACCAAACTAAAAAGGATAGATCTAGCAACAAAGATACAGATCATGCCGTGTAAACCTTGCTCTGATACCAGATGATGCGACCCCGTCTTCGGAGAAGAGGGAGTACAAGGGGTGGTCCGATCTTCACGTTGTAGGGTCAATAAATGGTAGGGGATAACTAGCTGCAAGCAGCCGGAAAACAGAAAATAAGAGATTATGACCCGACGAGGAGGAGGCTCACTGAAGCTTGCAATCCGAACATTCGCCGATCCACAACCCGCAATACTACCCCACATAACCACGCTCAAGTCGTGGAGCACGGGATAGGTGCAATCCGCAAGGGAAACCACGAACTCTAACCCACACAACACGATCTAGTCGTGGAGCACGAATTAGGAGCAATTTCTCAAGGAATCACGAGAATAAGGATAACAAGATCTCTCCAATCTCAGGAGGAGTCTATGTCTTTGGTCTTTGATAGAAAATGGCAAAAGTCCCCAACGAAAGGGTAGAGCTAGCCTATTTATAATCGGGACAACCCCCCTGGATAGGTGTGAAAGGGAACTAGCTTCTAGAACCAGCTTAGGTGTGAAAGTGAACCAGCTTTGTTTGACTAGATGGCTTCAAGACTTAATGGGGTAGCTTCTAGAAAACTCTCGTTGGAGGTGGTTGGCAGTTCCCGACCAAACATTGTTCACTGGGGTCGAACAGTGTTTCCTTTAGCAGAAAACTCGAGTTCTGGAAACCTTTCGCAAGTTGGGATACCCAAACTCGTGCAAAACATTGTTTCGTCAGAATCGGAACAATGTTTCTTTAGCAGACAACTTATTTCTTCATGAACTCCTAACTTTGTTTCTTGGCCATAAAACATTGTTTTGCACGGACTGAAATGTGTTTGGCCTTCTCCGATATTGCACCTGAGTTCAACCAACAACAAAGGAGAGGAAAGTGCAGCCATGTGTTCAAGATTATAGTATAAACTTAAGTTAGTGTTCACCTGGCAATGTGTATGTTCGACGGGAAATATTATGGTTTCTCCTTTGATGACCAAGGATGTATAAATGGTTGTCATGTCCTCATCATCCTCCCCCTCTTGAAAAGGAGTCGTCCTCGACTCTAAGGGTTTAATGGTTTTCATGTCCTCATCAATGATCGACGTTGGCGAGCCACTTGGAGTGGTATATCTCGTGGATGAACTCAGCTACCAGGAGCCGAGCCACTTCCTCGCCAATCACCTTCCTCTTTTCCGCGGCGGACCGATGGAGATGCACTTTGACTGGTTTGGCTTTGGAGTCGACCCACAAACGGTGCTCAGCCAGTCCCCTGGGTACACCTGGCATGTCTGAAGGTTTCCATGCGAAGATGTCCCAGTTCTCACAGAGGAACTGGATGAGCGTGGCTTCCTATTTGTAGTCGAGTGTCGTTGAGATATGGGTCAGAGCAGCTGTGGGATCTTCCGGGTGAATGTGAACTAGCTTCGTCTCGCCGGCCGACTGAAATGCGGATTCATAAGCGGGCTTCTTGGCTCAGAGCAGATCACTCGGATCAGCGTTCTTCTTGTATTCCTCCAGTTCCACCACTGCCATTTGCTCGTCAGCGATCTTGGACCCCTTCTGGAGGCATTCCTCTGCTCTCTGCCTGTTCCCAGTGACCGTGATCACACCCTTGGGTCCGGGCATCTTCAACTTAAGATACGTGTAACATGGACGGGCCATGAAACGAGTATATGGCGGTCTGCCCAGAACAACATGATAGGCACTGTGGAAATCCACTACCTCAAACGTCAACTTCTCCTTGCAAAAATTCTTGGAATCACCAAAAACCACATCTAGAGCAATGTACCCGAGTGAATTTGCCTTCTTCCCTGGGATGACTCTGTGGAATTGCATGTTGCTTTCACTGAGTTGGAACCTCGGAATGCCCATCCCCAGGAGAGTCTCAGCATATAGAATGTTCAAACCATTGCCACCATCCATGAGAACTTTAGTCAGTCGGGTGCCCCCAACGACTGGTTCGACCACCAAAGCTTGCCGCCCGGGGGTAGCAACGTGAGCTGGGTGATCAGATTGGTCAAATGTAATGGTAGTCTTTGACCACTTCAGGTACGTCATAGTTGCCGGAGCAACCATGTTCACTTCTTTGTTTATGACTTTCAGTCAACTTTTGCTCTCAACATCAGCAAAAATCACCAAGGTAGCATTGACCTTTGGGTAACCATCGTCCTTTTCCTCATCTTCGTCCTTATCAGAGTCCTTCTCACTGGGCTGACCCTCTCGGAACTGCTGAATCAAGAGTCTGCACTGTCGAATGGTATGCTTGGGAAGAATCAAGTAACCCTCTTCATCCTTCTTCGTGTGAATGTGACACGGCAAATCCAGGACGTCCTGGCCGGACTAATCCTTCAACTTTTTGGGCACCCACGGCCCCTTGGGTTTCTTTTAAATTTTCCTTGGGTATTCACCACTGCTACTTCAGCCTGTCCAGTGGCTTCGGCTTTGCGTTTCTGTTTCCGATTGGGGTTTCCACCCCCGGTGTCCTCGTCGACTATCTTCCCTTTGCCATTGCAGAGTCGGTCTTCCTCTGTGCCATTCGCATACCAAGTGGCTATTTCCATCATCTGATTCAGAGCCATGGCCCCAGAGCGACCGAATTTCAGTGTGAGCTCTCTGTACCGAACGCCTTCCTTGAAAGCACAGACAGCTTGGTGCTCTGAAACATTCTCCACCAGATGATGAAGTGTAGTCCACCGCTGGATGTAATCTCTCAAAGTTTCATTCGGCTTCTGGACACAATGCTGCAACTCAGACGGCCCAGCGAGGCGCTTGCAAGTGCCTTTGAATGTCTTGATAAACCAAGCCCTGGCCAAATCCTCCCAACAGAATATGCTTCTAGGAGCCAACTGATTCAACCAAGCCCTGGCCGAACCTTCAAGCATTAAGGGGAGGTGCTTCATGGTGATACGTCTCCAACTTATCTATAATTTTTTATTGTTCCATGCTATTATATTATCTGTTTTGGATGTTTAATGGGCTTTTATATGCTCTTTTATATTATTTTTGGGACTAACCTATTAACCGGAGGCCCAGTGCCAAATTCATATTTTTGCCTATTTTAGAGTTTCGCAGAAAAGGAATACCAAACGGAGTCCAAACAGAATGAAACCTTCGCGATGATCTTTCTTGGACCGAAAGCAAACCAGAAGACTTGGAGTTGAAGTCTGGAACGGCACGAGGCGGCCACGAGGCAGGAGAGCGCGCCCTCCACCCTCATGGGCCCCTCGTAGCTCCACCGATGTACTTCTTTTTCCTATATATACTCTTATACCCTAGATCGATCAGAGAGAGCCACGAAACAACTTTTCCACCGCCGCAACCTTCTGTACCCGTGAGATCCCATCTTGGGGCCTTTTCCGGCGATCTGCCGGAGGGGGAATCGATCACGGAGAGCATCTACATCAACACCATTGCCTCTCCGATGAAGCGTGAGTAGGTTACCACAGACCTTCGGGTCCATAGTTATTAGGTAGATGGCTTCTTCTCTCTCTTTGATTCTCAATACAAAGTTCTCCTCAATGTTCTTGGAGATCTATTCGATGTAATACTCTTTTGTGGTGTGTTTGCCGAGATCTGATGAATTGTGGATTTATGAACAAGATTATCTATGAATATTATTTGGTTCTTCTCTGAATTCTTATATGCATGATTTGATATCTTTGCAAGTCTCTTTGAATTATCGGTTTAGTTTGGCCTACTAGATTGATCTTTCTTGCAATGGGAGAAGTGCTTAGCTTTGGGTTAAATCTTGCGGTGTCCTTTCCCAGTGACAGTAGGGGCAGCAAGGCACGTATTGCATTGTTGCCATTGAGGATAAAAAGATGGGTTTTATATCATATTGCTTGAGTTTATCCCTCTACATCATGTCATCTTGCTTAATGCGTTACTCTGTTCTTATCTATACCTATTATTAAAGGGGTGATTGCTTCTTACTCCCAAACTTTCGTCCGTCCGTCACAGTAATAATTTTCGTACATGCAACTCACTCGCCCGCACGATCGCTTGAGGCCTCTCCCTGTGCGCCCGCTCCCTGTGCCTAAGTGGGCCTCAAAGCAACAAATTGGCCCAGCTATTTTTTCCTCAAAAAAGTAAATTGGCCCAGCTATTTTCATATGTCGTTTCCTCTCCTACACGCACACATCGTTCCCAACCTCCAGTCCAGCCCCAACAGGAGAAACCAACTAAGCTAGCTTACACAACTTTGATGAGCTTTAGGTTCTTCACCAAATTAAATAGTACCATATCACTTACCTATACCAAGTCCAACCAGTTTTTATAGGTCCGTGAATTGACTGTAAAAGAAGCTACGTTGAGAAAAGAAAAGGAGGAGTCAGGTTGCCTGAGGCCATCGGGAATCAGTAATAAGTGAGAAAGATATAATGAAGGAAGAAGGACCATGACAAAGAGATTATAATAAGAAAAGAAAAATAAAGGCACTCCTTGCCCGCTCCAAGGAGGAGTGGCATGTACACGGATTATTATGGGGAGGAAATATGAAGGCATATGAATGGAGCGGCATCTACTACACGGGTTATTGGAAGCAAACAAAATGGAGAATACCTGCCATGCTTCAACAGAGAAGGAGCGGACTGTTAATTATGTGGTGGGATCCATAACATTAATGGGTTGGCTAATTAACGTGTGCTACCTACCTCTAATTGAAAAACTGAAAGAGATTGGTTATGTGTGCTGTCACTGAATAGAGAAACAGAGAGAGACTAATATGAGTGGTAAATTGTTTTTTTAGTTTTCTACAAAAACACATATGTTTGCATGTAACGCACATATTCTTAATGCTATGTCTCTACTTAATCCTTCCTAAATTATGAACGGTTTTGTACAACTTGGTTGTACTCACCAAAACCAAATGCCTAATGTTTCAGTTTGTGATGTTAAGGTTCACAAAAGATGAATATACGAGTATATCATATTTAGACGGGTGTGTCATTGGCAGTGGGATCCACCATGCCTCCATGGCCATACGAAGAAGAGTGATTTAAAAAAATTCACAATATTATATGTTGTGCATATGGATACTAAAATTGTATGTTTACGCCATTGATGTTAACAGCTAATATATTTGTGCACCCGTTGCAACGCACGGGCCCTTTCCTAGTGAATTTAATACTCTAGATGCATGCTGGATAGCTGTCAATGTGTGGAGTAATAGTAGTAGATGCAGAATCGTTTCGGTCAACTTACACGGACGTGATGCCTATATTCATGATCATTGCCTTAGATGTTCTCATAACTATGCGCTTTTCTATCAATTGATCGGCAGTAATTTGTTCACCCACCGTAATACATGCTATCTTGAGAGAAGCCACTAGTGAATCCTATGGCCCCCGGGTCTCTTTCTTATTATGTTGCATCTCTTTTATTTACATTGCATCTCATTTACTATTTTGCAATCTTTACTTTCCAATCTATACAACAAAAATGCCAAAAATATTTACTTTACTATCTTTATTAGATCTCACTTTTGTGAGTGACCGCGAAGGGATTGACAACCCCTTTATCGTGTTGGTTGCAAGGTTCTTGATTGTTTGTGCAGGTACTAGGTGACTTGTGCGTTGTATCCTACTGGATTGATACCATGGTTCTCAAAACTGAGGGAAATACTTATGCTACTTTGCTGCATCACCCTTTCCTCTTCAAGGGAAAACCAACGGATGCTCAAGAGGTAGCAAGAAGGATTTCTGGCGCCGTTGCCGAGGAGATCTACGCCAAGTCAAGACATACCAAGTACCCATCATAAACTCTTCTCCCTCGCATTACATTATTTGCCATTCGCCTCTCGTTTTCCTCTCCCCCACTTCTAAAACGATATTTGAAAACCTTTGCCTTTTCTTTGCCCCTCTTCCGTTCGTCCTTCTGTTTGCTGGTGTTACCATGTGCCTTCTATTTGTTTGCATTTTCGCTTGCTAAAAATCTATTGTTATGTATCTTCATCCTCTTGCTAATTTTTTTAAAAGATCCAATTATGATGAACCAATTGCTAGTGAGTTGTGTGCACTAGATTATCTTTATGAGTTTTTGCTTGAAATCCGTGAATCTGAAAACTGTGATGAAGTACTTTATGAAGTGATTCATGGCAAATCTTTGAATGAAAAGCATGATTGCAATGATGTTATTATAAATTCTATTAGTGTCAATTGTGCTAATGATATGCAAAACCCCAAGCTTGGGGATGCTAGTTTTGCTATGTCTACTACTTGTTGCAACGATCATGATTGGGGTGATTCTTCTTATGATCTTGAAAAATTATTTAAGCCCCATGATGAATATGAGATTGATAATAATGTTTTCAATAATACTGAAAGTGGGTTCGGAAGAGTGTCAACTTTAGATCCCACATATTTGGATAATGTTCAATCTTATGAAGTTTTTGATAAAAGTGGGTTCGGAGAGGTCATGACTTTATTTTATGATAATCCCACTATTTTGGAAGAGTGTCAACTTTGCATGCATGTGGATCATGAAGAGAAAATTTTATGTGATAGTTATATTGTTGAAATTGATTATGATCCTACATGTAATTATTATGAGAGAGGGAAATATGGTTGTAGAAATTTTTCATGTTGCTAAATTACCTCTCGTTATGTTGAGATTGCTATTGTTTCTTTCCTCTTCCTTGCATATGCTAGTTTTTGCTTGCTATGATAATTTTTTTGCCTATAAGATGCCTATGTATAGGAAGTATGTTAGACTTATATGTGTTTTTCACATGCTATATGATGCTCTCTTTGTGTTTCAATTGCTATGTTTCATGTGAGCATGATTAAAATTATCAATGCCTAGCTAGGAGCGTTAAACGATAGCGCTTGTTGGGAGGCAACCCAATTTTATTTTTGTTCTTTGCTTTTTGTTACTGTTTAGTAATAAATAATTCATCTAGATTCTATTTAGATGTGGTTTTATGTTTTAATTAGTGTTTGTGCCAAGTAGAACCTTTAGGAAGACTTGGGTGAAGTCTTTGCGATCTTGCTGTAAAAAACAGAAACTTTTGCGCTCCCGAGATTAGAGTTTGATTCTTTTTGAAGATGATTAATAGACAAATTACTCACGTCCACCAATTTATTTCAGAATTTTTAGAGTTTCAGAAGTATTCGAACAAATCAGATTGCTACACACTGTTCTGTTTTGGCACATTCTGTTTTTCGTGTGTTGTTTGGTTATTTTGATGAATCTATGAGTAGTATCGGGGGGTATGAACCATAGAGAAGTTGGAATACAGTAGGTTTAACACCAATATAAATAAAGAATGAGTTCATTACAGTACCTGAAAGTGGTGGTTTATTTTTTTATACTAACGGAGCTCATGAGATTTTTTGTTGAAGTTTTGTGTTGTGAAGTTTTCAAGTTTTTGGGTAAAGATTTGATGGATTTTGGAATAAGGAGTGGCAAGAGCCTAAGCTTGGGGATGCCCAAGGCAGCCCAAGGTAAAATTCAAGGACAACCAAAAGCCTAAGCTTGGGGATGCCCCGGAAGGCATCCCCTCTTTCGTCTTCGTCTAACGGTAACTTTACTTGAGGCTATATTTTTATTCACCACATGATTTGAGTCTTCGATTTTTAGTTTACCACAATCATCCTTGCTGTACACACCTTTTGGGAGAGACAAGCATGAATCGGAATTTATTAGAATACTCTATGTGCTCCACTTATATCTTTTGAGCTAGATAATTTTGCTCTAGTGCTTCACTTATATCTATTTAGAGCACGGTGGTGGTTTTATTTTATAGAAATTATTGATATCATGCTTCACTTATATTATTTTGAGAATCTTTTAGAACAGCATGGTAATTTGCTTTGGTTATAAAACTAGTCCTAGTATGATAGGCATCCAAGATGGGTATAATAAAAACTTTCAAACAAAATGCATTGAATACTATGAGAAGTTTGATTCTTTATGATTGTTTTGAGATATGAGGATGGTGATATTAGAGTCATGCTAGTAGAGTAGTTGTGAATTTAAGAAATACTTGTGTTAAGGTTTGTGAGTCCCGTAGCATGCACGTACGGTGAACCGTTATGTAATGAAGTTGGAGCATGAGATATTTTTTGATTGTCTTCCTTATGAGTGGCGGTCGGGGACGAGCGATGGTCTTTTCCTACCAATCCATCCCCCAAGGAGCTGAAGGAAATATGCCCTAGAGGCAATAATAAAGTTATTATTTATTTCCTTATTTCATGATATATGTTTATTATTCATGCTAGAATTGTATTAACCGGAAACTTGATACATGTGTGAATACATAGACAAAACAATGTGTCACTAGTATGCCTCTACTTGACTAGCTCGTTGAATCAAAGATGGTTAAGTTTCCTAGCCATAGACATGAGTTGTCATTTGATTAACGGGATCACATCATTAGAGAATGATGTGATTGACTTGACCCATTCTGTTAGCTTAGCACTTGATCGTTTAGTATGTTGCTATTGCTTTCTTCATGACTTATACATGTTCCTATGACTATGAGATTATGCAACTCCCGTTTACCGGAGGAACACTTTGTGTGCTACCAAACGTCACAACGTAAATGGGTGATTATAAAGGTGCTCTACAGGTGTCTCCAAAGGTACTTGTTGAGTTGGCGTATATCGAGATTAGGATTTGTCACTCCGATTGTCAGAGAGGTATCTCTGGGCCCACTCGGTAATACACATCACTATAAGCCTTGCAAGCATTGTAACTAATGAGTTAGTTGCGGGATGATGTATTACGGAACGAGTAAAGAGACTTGCCGGTAACGAGATTGAACTAGGTATTGAGATACCGACGATCGAATCTCGCGCAAGTAACATACCGATGACAAAGGGAACAACGTATATTGTTATGTGGTTTGACCGATAAAGATCTTCGTAGAATATGTAGGAGCCAATATGAGCATCCAGGTTCCGCTATTGGTTATTGACCGGAGACGTGTCTCGGTCATGTCTACATAGTTCTAGAACCCGTAGGGTCCGCACGCTTAACGTTCGGTGACGATTTATATTATGAGTTTATGTGTTTTGATGTACCGAAGGTAGTTCGGAGTCTCGAATGAGATCGGGGACATGATGAGGAGTCTCGAAATGGTCGAGGCGTAAAGATCGATATATTGGACGACTATATTCGGACATCGGAAAGGTTCCGAGTGATTCGGGTATTTTCCGGAGTACCGGTGGAGTTACGGGAATACGGGAGTACATATGGGCCTTAGTGGGCTTTAAGGGAAAAAGAGGAGAAGCCACGAGGGTTGGCCGCGCGCCCCCCATGGGCCTAGTCCGAATTGGACTAGGGGAGGGGCTGCGCCCCCTCTTTCCTTCTCCTCCCCCTCTCCTTCCTTCCCCCTCCTAGTGGGACTAGGAAAAGGGGAGTCCTACTCCCACTAGGAGGAGGACTCCTCCTGGCGCGCCCTACAGGGTCGGCCGGCCTCCCCCCCTTTGCTCCATTATATACGGGGGCAGGGGCACCCCAAGACACACAAGTTGATCTGTTGATCTATTCCAACCGTGTGCGGTGCCCCCCCTCCACCATATTCCACCTCGGTCATATCGTAGCGGTGCTTAGGCGAAGCCCTGCATCGGTAGCAACATCATAACCGTCATCACGTCGTCGTGCTGACGGAACTCTCCCGTGAAGCTCTGCTGGATCGGAGTTCGCGGGACGTCATCGAGCTGAACGTGTGCTGAACTCGGAGGTGTCGTACGTTCGGTACTTGGATCGGTCGGATCGTGAAGACATACGACTACATCAACCGCGCTGTGCTAACGCTTCCGCTTTCGGTCTACGAGGGTACGTGGACAACACTCTCCCCTCTCGTTGCTATGCATCACCATGATCCTGTGTGTGCGTAGGAAATTTTTTGAAATTACTATGTTCCCCAACAGTGGCATCCGAGCCAGGTTTTATGCGTAGATGTTATATGCACGAGTAGAACACAAGTGAGTTGTGGGCGATAGAAGTCATACTGCTTACCAGCATGTCATACTTTGGTTCGGCGGTATTGTTGGATGAAGCGGCCCGGACCGACATTACGCGTACGCTTACGCGAGACTGGTTCTACCGACGTTCTTTGCACATAGGTGGCTGGCGGGTGTCAGTTTCTCCAACTTTAGTTGAACCGAGTGTGGCTACGCCCGGTCCTTGAGAAGGTTAAAACAGCACTAACTTGACGAACTATCATTGTGGTTTTGATTCGTAGGTAAGAACGGTTCTTGCTCAGCCCGTAGCAGCCACGTAAAACTTGCAACAACAAAGTAGAGGACGTCTAACTTGTTTTTGCAGGGCATGTTGTGATGTGATATGGTCAAGGCATGATGCTATATTTTATTGTATGAGATGATCATGTTTTGTAACCGAGTTATCGGCAACTGGCAGGAGCCATATGGTTGTCGCTTTATTGTATGCAATGCAATCGCCCTGTAATTGCTTTACTTTATCACTAAGCGGTAGCGATAGTCGTAGAAGCAATAGTTGGCGAGACGACAACGATGCTACGATGGAGATCAAGGTGTCACGCCGGTGACGATGGTGATCTTGACGGTGCTTTGGAGATGGAGATCACAAGCACAAGATGATGATGGCCATATCATATCACTTATAATGATTGCATGTGATGTTTATCTTGTATGCATCTTATTTTGCTTAGATCGACGGTAGCATTATAAGATGATCTCTCACTAAATTTAAAGGTATAAGTGTTCTCCCTGAGTATGCACCGTTGCGAAAGTTCTTCGTGCTGAGACACCACGTGATGATCGGGTGTGATAAGCTCTACGTTCAAATACAACGGGTGCAAGACAGTTTTGCACACGCGGAATACTCAGGTTAAACTTGACGAGCCTAGCATATGCAGATATGGCCTCGGAACACTGAGACCGAAAGGTCGAGCGTGAATCATATAGAAGATATGATCAACATAGTGATGTTCACCATTGAAAACTACTCCATCTCACGTGATGATCGGACGTGGTTTAGTTGATATGGATCATGTGATCACTTAGATGATTAGAGGGATGTCTATCTAAGTGGGAGTTCTTTAATAATTTGATTAACTAAACTTTAATTTATCATGTACTTAGTCCTGGTAGTATTAGCATATCTATGTTGTAGATCAATAGCTCGCGTTTAGCTCCCCTGTTTTATTTTTTGATATGTTCCTAGAGAAAAACTATATTGAAAGATGATAGTAGCAATGATGCGGACTAGGTCCGTGATCTGAGGATTATCCTCATTGCTGCACATAAGAACTATGTCCTTGATGCACCGCTAGGTGACAGACCGATTGCAGAAGCAGATGCAGACGTTATGAACGTTTGGCAAGCTCGATATGATGACTACTTGATAGTTTAGTGCACCATGCTTTATGGCTTAGAATCGGGGCTTCAAAGACGTTTTGAACGCCACGGAGCATATAAGATGTTCCAAGAGTTGAAATTGTTATTTCATACTCATGCCCGTGTCGAGAGGTATGAGACCTCTGACAGTACTTTGCCTACAAGATGGAGAAGAATAGCTCAACCAGTGAGCATGTGCTCAGATTGTCTGAGTACTACAATTACTTGAATCAAGTGGGAGTTAATCTTGCAGATAAGATAGTGATTGACAGAGTTCTCTAGTCACTATCACCAAGTTACTAGAACTTCGTGATGAACTATAATATGCAAGGGATAACAGAAACGATTCCCAAGCTCTTCGTGATGCTGAAATCGACGAAGGTAGAAATCAAGAAAAACATCAAGCGTTGATGGTTGACAAGACCACTAGTTTCAAGAAAAGGGCAAAGGGAAGAAGGGGAACTTCAAGAAGAACGGCAAGCAAGTTGCTACTCAAGTGAAGAAGCCCAAGTCTGGACCTAAGCCTGAGACTAAGTGCTTCTACTGCAAAAGGACTGGTCACTGGAAGTGGAACTACCCTAGATACTTGGCGGATAAGAAGGATGGCAAGGTGAACAAAGGTATATTGGATATACATGTTATTGATGTGTACTTTACTAGTGTTTATAGCAACCCCTCAGTATTTGATACTGGTTCAGTTGCTAAGAGTAGTAACTCGAAACGGGAGTTGCAGAATGAACAGAGACTAGTTAAGGGTGAAGTGACGATGTGTGTTGGAAGTGGTTCCAAGATTGATATGATCATCATCGCACACTCCCTATACTTTCGGGATTAGTGTTTAACCTAAATAAGTGTTATTTGGTTTTTGCGTTGAGCATGAATATGATTTGATCATGTTTATTGCAATACAGTTATTCATTTAAGTTAGAGAATAATTGTTGTTCTGTTTACATGAATAAATGGTCATACACCCAATGAAAATGGTTTGTTGGATCTCGATCGTAGTGATACACATATTCATAATATTGAAGCCAAAAGATGCAAAGTTAATAATGATAGTGCAACTTATTTGTGGCACTGCCGTTTAGGTCATATTAGTGTAAAGCGCATGAAGAAACTCCATGCTGATGGACTTCTGGAATCACTTGATTATGAATCACGTGGTACTTGCGAACCATGCCTCATGGGCAAGATGACTAAAACGCCGTTCTCCGGAACAATGGAGCGAGCAACGGATTTATTGGAAATCATACATACTGATGTATGCGGTCCGATGAATATTGAGGCTCGCGACGGGTATCGTTATTTTCTCACCTTCACAGATGATTTGAGCAGATATGGGTATATCTACTTGATGAAACATAAATCTGAAACATTTGAAAAGTTCAAATAATTTCAGAGTGAAGTGGAAAATCATCGTAACAAGAAAATAAAGTTTCTACGATCTGATCGTGGAGGAGAATACTTGAGTTACGAGTTTGGTCTTCATTTGAAACAATGCGGAATAGTTTCGCAACTCACGCCACCTGGAACACCACAGCATAATGGTGTGTCCGATCATCGTAACCATACTTTATTAGATATGGTGCACTCTATGATGTCTCTTACCGATTTACCACTATCGTTTTGGGTTTATGCATTAGAGACAGCTGCATTCACGTTAAATAGGGCACCATCTAAATCCGTTGAGACGACACTATATGAACTGTGTTTGGCAAGAAACCAAAGTTGTCGTTTCTTAAAGTTTGGGGTTGCGATGCTTATGTGAAAACGTTTCATCCTGATAAGTTCAAACCCAAATCGGAGAAATGTGTCTTCATAGGATACCCAAAGGAAACTGTTGGGTACACCTTCTATCACAGATCCGAAGGCAAGACATTTGTTGCTAAGAATGGATCCTTTCTAGAGAAGGAGTTTCTCTCGAAAGAAGTGAGTGGGAGGAAAGTAGAACTTGATGAGGTAACTGTACCTGCTCCCTTATTGGAAAGTAGTTCATCACAGAAACCGGTTCCTGTGACACCTACACCAATTAGTGAGGAAGCTAATGATGATGATCATATAACTTCAGATCAAGTTACTACTGAACCTCGTAGGTCAACCAGAGTAAGATCCGCACCAGAGTGGTATGGTAATCCTGTTCTGGAGGTCATGTTACTTGACCATGACGAACCTACGAACTATGAGGAAGCGATGATGAGCCCAGATTCCGCAAAATGGCTTGAGGCCATGAAATCTGAGATGGGATCCATGTATGAGAACAAAGTGTGGACTTTGGTTGACTTGCCCGATGATCGGCAAGCCATCTAGAATAAATGGATCTTCAAGAAGAAGACTGACGCTGACAGTAATGTTACTATCTACAAAGCTCGACTTGTTGCGAAAGGTTTTCGACAAGTTCAAGGAGTTGACTACGATGAGACCTTCTCACCCATAGCGATGCTTAAGTCTGTCCGAATCATGTTAGCAATTGCTGCATTTTATGAAATCTGGCAAATGGATAAACAAAACTGCATTCCTTAATGGATTTATTAAAGAAGAGTTGTATATGATGCAACCAGAAGGTTTTGTCGATCCTAAAGGTGCTAACAAAATGTGCAAGCTCCAGCGATCCATCTATGGACTCGTGCAAGCATCTCGGAGTTGGAATATACGCTTTGATGAGTTGATCAAAGCATATAGTTTTATACAGACTTGCGGTGAAGCCTGTATTTACAAGAAAGTGAGTGGGAGCACTACAGCATTTCTGATAAATATATGTGAATGACATATTGTTGATAGGAAATAATGTAGAATTATTCTGCAAAGCATAAAGGAGTGTTTGAAAGGAGTTTTAACAAAGAAAGACCTCGGTGAAGCTGCTTACATATTGAGCATCAAGATCTATAGAGATAAATCAAGACGCTTGATAAGTTTTTTCAATGAGTACATACCTTGACAAGTTTTTGAAGTAGTTCAAAATAGAACAGTCAAAGAAAGAGTTCTTGCCTATGTTACAAGGTGTGAAATTGAGTAAGACTCAAAACCCGACCACGGCAGAAAATAGAAAGAGAATGAAAAGTCATTCCCTATGCCTCAGTCATAGGTTCTATTAAGTATGATATGCTGTGTACCAGACCTATTGTGTACCTCACCAAGAGTTAGGCAAGAGGGTACAATAGTGATCTACGAGTTGATCACTGGACAGCGGTCAAAATTATCCTTAGTGGAATAAGGATATGTTTCTCGATTATGGAGGTGACAAAAGGTTCATCGTAAAGGGTTACGTCGATGCAAGTTTTTGACACAGATCCAGATGACTCTAAGTCTCAATCTGGATACATATTGAAAGTGGGAGCTATTAGCTAGAGTAGCTCCGTGCAGAGCATTGTAGACATAGAAATTTGCAAAATACTTACGGATCTGAATGTGACAGACCCGTTGACTAAAATTATCTCACAAGCAAGACATGATCACACCTTAGTACTCTTTGGGTGTTAATCACATAGCGATGTGAACTAGATTACTGACTCTAGTAAACCCTTTGGGTGTTGGTCACATATCGATGTGAACTATGGGTGTTAACCACATAAAGATGTGAACTATTGATGTTAAATCACATGGCGATGTGAACTAGATTATTGACTCTAGTGCAAGTGGGAGACTGAAGGAAATATGCCCTAGAGGCAATAATAAAGTTATTATTTATTTCCTTATTTCATGATAAATGTTTATTATTCATGCTAGAATTGTATTAACCGGAAACTTGATACATGTGTGAATACATAGACAAAACAATGTGTCACTAGTATGCCTCTACTTGACTAGCTCGTTGAATCAAAGATGGTTAAGTTTCCTAGCCATAGACATGAGTTGTCATTTGATTAACGGGATCACACCATTAGAGAATGATGTGATTGACTTGACCCATTCTGTTAGCTTAGCACTTGATCGTTTAGTATGTTGCTATTGCTTTCTTCATGACTTATACATGTTCCTATGACTATGAGATTATGCAACTCCCGTTTACCGGAGGAACACTTTGTGTGCTACCAAACGTCACGACGTAAATGGGTGATTTTAAAGGTGCTCTACAGGTGTCTCCAAAGGTACTTGTTGAGTTGGCGTATATCGAGATTAGGATTTGTCACTCCGATTGTCGGAGAGGTATCTCTGGGCCCACTCGGTAATACACATCACTATAAGCCTTGCAAGCATTGTAACTAATGAGTTAGTTGCGGGATGATGTATTACGGAACGAGTAAAGAGACTTGCCGGTAACGAGATTGAACTAGGTATTGAGATACCGACGATCGAATCTCGGGCAAGTAACATACCGATGACAAAGGGAACAACGTATATTGTTATGCGGTTTGACCGATAAAGATCTTCGTAGAATATATAGGAGCCAATATGAGAATCTAGGTTCCGCTATTGGTTATTGACCGGAGACGTGTCTCGGTCATGTCTACATAGTTCTCGAACCCGTAGGGTCCGCACGCTTAACGTTCGGTGACGATTTATATTATGAGTTTATGTGTTTTGATGTAATGAAGGTAGTTCGAAGTCTCGGATGAGATCGGGGACATGACGAGGAGTCTCGAAATGGTCGAGACGTAAAGATTGATATATTGGACGACTATATTCGGACATCGGAAAGGTTCCGAGTGATTCGGGTATTTTCCGGAGTACCGGTGGAGTTACGGGAATACGGGAGTACATATGGGCCTTAGTGGGCTTTAAGGGAAAAAGAGGAGAAGCCACGAGGGCTGGCCGCGCGCCCCCCATGGGCCTAGTCCGAATTGGACTAGGGAGGGGCTGCGCCCCCTCTTCCCTTCTCCTCCCCCTCTCCTTCCTTCCCCCTCCTAGTGGGACTAGGAAAAGGGGAGTCCTACTCCCACTAGGAGGAGGACTCCTCCTCCTGGCGCGCCCTACAGGGCCGGCCGGCCTCCCCCCTTTGCTCCTTTATATACGGGGGCAGGGGCACCCCAAGACACACAAGTTGATCTGTTGATCTATTCCAGCCGTGTGCGGTGCCCCCCTCCACCATATTCCACCTCGGTCATATCATAGCGGTGCTTAGGCGAAGCCCTGCGTCGGTAGCAACATCATGACCGTCATCACGCCGTCGTGCTGACGGAACTCTCTCGTGAAGCTCTGCTGGATCGGAGTTCGCGGGACGTCATCGAGCTGAACGTGTGCTGAACTCGGAGGTGCCGTGGTACTTGGATCGGTCGGATCATGAAGACGTACGACTACATCAACCGTGTTGTGCTAACGCTTCCACTTTCGGTCTACGAGGGTACGTGGACAACACTCTCCCCTCCCGTTGCTATGGATCACCATGATCCTGTGTGTGCGTAGGAAATTTTTTGAAATTACTACGTTCCCCAACAGGAGCATGCGCGTAGTGCTTGGTTTTGATGACTTGTAGATTTTTGCAATAAGTATATGAGTTCTTCATGACTAATGTTGAGCCCATGGATTGTATGCACTCTCACCCTTCCACCATTGCTAGCATCTCTAGTACCGCGCAACTTTCGCCGGTGCCATAAACCCACCATTTACCTTCCTCAAAACAGCCACCATACCTACCTATTATGGCATTTCCATAGCCGTTCCGAGATATATTGCCATGCAACTTTCCACCGTTCCGTTTATTATGATACGCTCCATCATTGTCATATTGCTTTGCATGATCATGCAGTTGACATCGTATTTGTGGCAAAGCCACCTTCATAATTCTTTCATACATGTCACTCTTGATTCATTGCACATCCCGGTACACCGCCGGAGCCATTCATATAGAGTCATATTTTGTTCTAAGTATCGAGTTGTAAATAAATAGAAGTGTGATGATCATCATTATTAGAGCATTGTCCCGTGTGAGGAAATAAAAAGAGAGAGAGGTCAAATAAGCCAAATAAAAAAGAGAAAAAGAGAGAAGGGACAATGCTACTATCATTTTCCACACTTGTGCTTCAAAGTAGAACCATGATCTTCATGATAGAGAGTCTCTTATTTTGTCACTTTCATATACTAGTGGGAATTTTCATTATAGAACTTGAGTTGTATATTCCAACGATGGGCTTTCTCAAAATGCCCTAGGTCTTCGTGAGCAAGCAAGTTGGACGCACCCACTTAGTTTCTTTTGTTGATCTTTCATACATTTATAGCTCTAGTGCATCCGTTGCATGGCAATCCCTACTCACTCACATTGATATCTATTGATGGGCATCTCCATAACCCATTAATAAGCCTAGTTGATGTGAGACCATCTTCCTCCTTTTTGTCTTCTCCACAACAACCATTCTATTCCACCTATAGTGCTATGTCCATGGCTCATGCTCATGTATTGTGTGAAAGTTGAAAAAGTTTGAGAATACTAAAGTATGAAACAATTGCTCGGCTTGTCATCGGGGTTGTGCATGATTTGGATATTTGTGTGATGAAGATGGAGCATAGCCAGACTATATGAATTTGTAGGGATAAGCTTTCTTTGGCCATGTTATTTTGAGAAGACGTGATTACTTTGTTAGTATGCTTGAAGTATTGTTATTTTTATGTCAATATTAAACTTTTGTCTTGAATCTTTCGGATCTGAAAATTCATGCCACAATAAAGAAAATTACATTGATAATTATGTTAGGTAGCATTCCACATCAAAAATTCTGTTTTTATCATTTACCTACTCGAGGACGAGCAGGAATTAAGCTTGGGGATGCTTGATACGTCTCCAACGTATCTATAATTTTTGATTGTTCCATGCTATTATATTATCTGTTTTGGATGTTTAATGGGCTTTTATATGCTCTTTTATATTATTTTTGGGACTAACCTATTAACCGGAGGCCCAGTGCCAGATACTGTTTTTTTTGCCTATTTTACAGTTTCACAGAAAAGGAATACCAAACGGAGTCCAAACGGAATGAAGCCTTCGCGATGATCTTTCTTGGACCGAAAGCAAACCAGAAGACTTGGAGTTGAAGTCTGGAATTCCACGAGGCGGCCACGAGGCAGGAGGGCGCGCCCCCCACCCTCGTGGGCCCCTCATAGCTCCACCGACGTACTTCTTTCGCCTATATATACTCTTATACCCTAGATCGATCAGAGAGAGCCAGGAAACAACATTTCCACCGCCGCAACCTTCTGTACCCGTGAGATCCCATCTTGGGGCCTTTTCCGGCGATCTGCCGGAGGGGAATCGATCACGGAGGGCATCTACATCAACACTATTGCCTCTCTGATGAAGTGTTATTAGTTTACCACAGACCTTCGGGTCCATAGTTATTAGGTAGATGGCTTCTTCTGTCTCTTTGATTCTCAATACAAAGTTCGCCTTGATGTTCTTGGAGATCTATTCGATGTAATACTCTTTTGGGGTGTGTTTGCCGAGATCTGATGAATTGTGGATTTATGAACAAGATTATCTATGAATATTATTTGGTTCTTCTCTGAATTCTTAAATGCATGATTTGATATCTTTGCAAGTCTCTTCGAATTATCGGTTTAGTTTGGCCTACTAGATTGATCTTTCTTGCAATGGGAGAAGTGCTTAGCTTTGGGTTCAATCTTGCGGTGTCCTTTCCCAGTGACAGTATGGGCAGCAAGGCACGTATTGTATTGTTGCCATCGAGGATAAAAAGATGGGGTTTATATCATATTGCTTGAGTTTATCCCTCTACATCATGTCATCTTGCTTAGTGCGTTACTCTGTTCTTATGAACTTAGTACTCTAGATGCATGCTGGATAGCGGTCGATGTGTGGAGTAATAGTAGTAGATGCAGAATCGTTTCAGTCTACTTGACACGGACGTGATGCCTATATTCATGATCATTGCCTTAGATATTCTCATAAATATGCGCTTTTCTATCAATTGCTCGGCAATAATTTGTTCACCCACCGTAATACATGCTATCTTGAGAGAAGCCACTAGTGAAACCTATGGCCCCCGGGTCTCTTTCTTATTATATTGCATCTCTTTTATTTACATCGCGTCTCGTTTACTATTTTGCAATCTTTACTTTCCAATCTATACAACAAAAATACTAAAAATATTTACTTTACTATCTTTATTAGATCTCACTTTTGCGAGTGACCGTGAAGGGATTGACAACCCCTTTATCGCGTTGGTTGCAAGGTTCTTGATTGTTTGTGTAGGTACTAGGTGACTTGTGTGTTGTCTCCTACTAGATTGATACCTTGGTTCTCAAAACCGAGGGAAATACTTACGCTACTTTGCTGCATCACCCTTTCCTCTTCAAGGGAAAACCAATGCATGCTCAAGAGGTAGCACATGGCTACATCATCGTTGCCTCCACCAATCTCCACCGCCACTCGGTAATCTTCCAACCATGTGTCTGGCTTCGACTCGCCAGCAAACTTGCTCACTCCTGCAGCCAATCTGAAGTTTGGAGGAATCTCAGCTACTCGAATGGTTCTGCTGAAAAATTCGGGCCCAGAGACGAACGCCCTGCTTCCACTCGGACGATCTCTGTCCAGCCCTTCTCTGTTAGCTCTACCTCTGTCAACCAAGCCCTGTATGAGGACTGACCTCTCATCAAACCCAGGCTCCCTTGGATCGACTGGAACTCTCCGCTCGTCACCGTACGGGCGCCTGTCATCATACCGCCGGGGCGCGTACGAACCACCCCTCGGAGTGGGCGTAGGCACTCGACGGTGGTCATCACGGTGATATCGAGGATCAAATGCATGTGGCGTCGACCAAGGTACTGATCCTGGCAATAACCACGATCTTCACGCCGCGGAAGCGATCTTGGGCTGTGTGCCGACTGAACTGTGTCCGCCATGACAGACCTGTTGTGAATCCTATTGCGCGACTGAGAAACAACTGAGTTCTGCTCCCTGGTCGCCCTGAGCAGTGCTCGAATCTGTTGCAACCCTCTACCAGCCTCAGAACGAGACGGCTGGATCGAATTTGCAATACGTGGAGCTGCTACAACATTCTGGATCGGGGTGCGGTATACCTGACACTCTTCTCGAGGCCCAGTCAGAAACAATTGTCGTTGCCGTCGACTGGAACCTGGAATTTGCCGGCGGGCATGGTCGTCGAGTGCTTGCTGAAGATTCTCCAAGCGTGCACGCTCAGCTAGAGTAGCCAAGCGTGCAGCCTCCAAGGCCCGAGCCTCTGAGGTCTCCCCAACGATGGGGGTCTAGAGAGCCTGATTGTTTCTGCGATGCAGCTCTTCCCTCTGCTCCGCAGTGAGGGCTTGAGGGTAATATTCGTCGTTGTCGTGCGACGGGTCACCGCGGTCGCCGCCGCCGCTGCGGAATCCGGGCGGGCTGCGCTGGGAGTTGACCATGAGGACTTCCGCCGCAGGGTCATTGCTCTCACACTCGAAGAGCGTATCCGAATGGCCAGTCGGCAGATTGAACAACCCGTAGAGAGATTCATCGGGCTCAATCGCTGCGATTTGAGGGGTGGTCGACTGACGAGCCAGTGCATGCTTCACCCACCGCCGGAGCCGCCAGCGACCGGATCGCTTGCGGCGGCGGACAGCGGGGAGTGAAGACACCACGAGAGCCGAACGATACTGAGCCGACGGTTGCCACAGGAGGACGCCGCAGGCACACGCGTGGAAGTGCGCCGCCCTACGAATGGGGAGAGCCTCGACGTCAAGGGGGGCTTCCTGCAGCCAGGCGGAGTCGTCGGCGATGAAGGTGAGCGCGCCGAGACGGATCTCGTGACCCAGGGCCAAACCACCGCTGGAAACCATGTTGATGAAGATTGAAGAACGCAACCTCACCGGAAGTCGCTCAGACGCCTGCCCCACGGTGGGCGCCAACTGTCGTGAGAACGGATCTGACAGTAGAGTATGGGGGTACGTAGGAGAGGGCAGAGTCCTAGCTACGGTGAAGTTGTACACTCGGATTTACGAGTTCAGGCCCCTCACGGAGGAGGTAAAAGCCCTACGTCTCGGTGCCGCGGAAGCTCTGTTGATAGGTAGTACGAGTTACAGGGGGTCCGAACCCTTGTGCTAGAGGAGAGGGGTGGCTTATATAGAGTGCGCTGACCCCTCGCAGCCCTCGGTTACACAGGGGTTCAATGAGAGTTAAGTCCTGAACGTTACTGGTAACACCCACATTAAATGACCTTTATGGCGACGGAGTGAATGCCTGACCGTTGCCACCCAGGGGTGACTCTAGGCCTTCTGTACTCCGAGTGAATCTTTGTCTTTCGAGTGAATAACAACGGTCGAGTGGAATTGGGATATCCAAGTGAGATCTTTTGTTGAGTGTATTGCACCGCGGGGATTTTAGTCGGTATCTTCTGTTTAACTTTGTAGGCCTTGGATTCTTGTATAGTGTCCTTGGGTAGGTCATTTAGGTCAGGCCTAAGACCCTACCCTAGGTACGTAACATCGTCAACGGCGGCAACGACGTCCTCGGTGGCCTTCTTCTCGGCTTTGAGTTTCTCGGCGGCGGCACGGTCGGCTTCGTTGGCGGTGGACAGGATGGCGGTGAACATGGACGAAAGGCGGCGAGCAGTCGAGTAGGAGACGCTCCCCAAAAACCAAATCGCCCCTCTCCCATACAGGATCCAAAGAGGTGGGGTTTCGGGATGGGATCACCGGCGGCAGCTGCAGCAAAGGGACCGACGATGGGCGTGGAGGCAGAGATGAGATCTAATTCTCATGAGGGATAGGGTTGGCAAACGCCTCACATTTATAGGCACGGCCGCGTGGAGAGACGTGGGCCCACGTCCGGGTTGGTAACAGCCAACAATGCGACGTCTCAGATCCTGGATCTTCTATAGGTGTGAGCTCAGCTAGCTCGGCTCATTCCTACAACCGCGCTGCGCCATGCGTGGGCAGCGGAGGAGGAGCGCACGGGAACAACTTCTCTTCTCAAGTTCCAGTAGCATGTGTAAGCGAATCCCTTATAAGGACGTCCAACTCCTCTCCAACTAGCAATGTGGGACTAAACTTTCCATCACACCTTTTTTTGAGAGAAACTTTCCACCACACCTAGTGCCATATAATCCACATGGGCCCTTTTAGATTTTACTGAAATTGTTAGATGGGCCCAAGGCCCACCCTATATTTCAACAAATCACCTGCGAACCAACCTGCGGTCGGATGGTTAGAAGGAAGAGTGGTATCTTCAGCCCACCAGAGTTCAAGTCCTAAACTTGACATTGGTGCTCGAGGATTTTTAGGAGGGAAGGCCAACACATAGAGTCAAACGCCTTTTTAAATTCTAACTTGAAATCCCAGGGCCTCCATGACTTACGTTCTTTTTTTCGAGAGTAAGCCTAGGCATACCATAGCTTTATAGAACGCAAAATTGTAAGTACAAGAAGACTACCACTTGCTGCGAACAACGAGCGTAGCACGAACACCACACACATGCATGTTCAGGGATAGCCACCAACAACCATACAACACTACAAAGCACAAGCGCCCGCCCTAATAGATAACAACACCGCATCTCATCCCACACAGGCACCTCCGAAGACCAACTGCTCTCACTGAACTTCGCTTGTCAACGCAGCATCCACCCTGAATGCCGAAGAGGAGGTGGCAGGTAAATGGCAGGACTTGCTCCGGTCTGAGGAAGACACCGTCTTGGATGCATCGGCGACGGCCGTGCATAGCGTCGTCGAGAATCAGAATAGGACCACGACAAACACCGAAGAAGAGCAACGAGGAACGAAGTCGTGTCTCCAAACACAATGTTCCTAACAGAGGAGCGGCGTCGAGACGCCGCTATCGTGCCGATCCGACTGAATCAAGGCTTTCGCCCGAAGACAACAACCAACTCCACAGGAGCGAGGGAAATGTCGAAATCACCTCGGCGACGCCTCCAAGGAGGGGGACGACACCCACAGGCGCCATCGCCATGACACGACAAGAGACATGCAAAATTTCCATCCGATCATCACACATCTCCACACCTTGAAGGAATTGGGCAGCACCGTCCAAGACGCTTCGCACCGCCACGACCGCAACGCCTCACCATTGTAGCTGCATCGCCAAGGACCGCCGACAGACCACACAACAAGGATAAATGCCGCCCAGCAAACACCTACAACCTGGCCGAGGAACTGCAGCCACCAACTTCTCCAACAAGGGCCAGAATTGCCACACAAGGCTATCATCCACTCCAAAGTGACATCCTTTCAACGATCCAACACCAAGCCGCGGACAACTTCCACACTGGAACCACCAGGAGACCAGCGCCGCTCGCCACACAACCTGGAGGTGACCCGGACACTCATTGCTCGCTAGGAACTCCATCCTAGCTGATCCATCGCAGCTCCGGCACCAACCTGGACGGTGGTTCATGCTGTCGCCTCCAGTACGCGCCACTGCCTCCACTAAAGGGAAACGATTCAGATCAGACGGCCGATCCTGCGCGAGCATCCACCGCCTCTGATCCTGTGCGAGCATCTGCCACCTCTCCCGTGTGACGTGTATCTTGGTGGGGCTCGTCCAACATTATCTGTAGGGAGCAATTCCCTCCATCCTTATCTCACGCACACCAGTCACTCAACTTTTTTATTTCTTCCATGGCTTCTCTCTCTCAAGCCTTCTCTCACCCAAATCTCCTTGCTAGATGATTCTGTTTTTTGCAGCCAATGTGTGTCGTTGCAAGAATCACAAGCATCGGGCGGATTGTGAGGGGAAGGGGACGACAAGTGTTTTGGGGGATTCACGGCCACGAGAGGTGCTATTTGGGTATCGACCTTGATGTGAAGGACCACCGCCGTGGTGGTTCAGGGAACCGCGACCACATGCGAGACCTCCTCCATGCTGTCCCTAACCATCACCGGCTGCGGGAATGGCGGTAGTGCTGTTAGCAACGGCGGAAGTGTTTTTGAAACGTCATCTTTGTTGCAATTTTTTCTGCAACATCCTCTGTGTTGCAAAATTTCCTTCTTCAATAACATGGCAAAAAAATCTACAACAAGATCTCTATTGCAAAAAAATTCCGCAACAAGGCTTGTGTTGCAATAATGGAGGGTGCTGCCGTTGCCAAAAAAACCGCAACAAGGCTTGTGTTGCAATAAGGGAGGGCGTCGCCGGTTGCAAAAAAATTATGTAACAAGGCTTGTGTTGAAATAACGGAGGGCGCTGCCGGTTGCAAAAAAAAATTGCAACAAGGTTTGTGTTGCAATAATGGAGGGCACCGCTAGGCGCATCCAGATCTGATGGTTACTGAGCCGGCTGATCTTTTAAAAAGATCCACCGGCGGACCCACCATTGGGGCGAGCTGGGACGGCCGCCCCGGGTCGCCGGCGGTGGAGGATCGACCCCCACCTACACATCTGCCAATCTGCGGGCTGCGGCAGCGCTGTTTTCTGTTTGAGAATTCAGAAAGCCAGTGGTAGTGGCGCTCTTCTCTGTGCCGGTGATGGATTTTGGTGAAGAGGTGGATTGGATAGGGAGAGCTGTTGTCAAACTCGAAGAAGTTGAGGCTGAGGCTGCCGTTGTCGAAGAAGATGTGGTAGGGGCAGTAGCTTCGGCGCCCAGATCAGCAGTGGCTACGGATGGTGTAGCAGGCAGATAAACCAAATGGAAGCGACAACATGAATGTTGAATAGCAACATCAGGTCTAGTAGCAGCAACGGATGGTGAGCAGGCAGATCAACCAAACAGAAGCGCCCGGAAATTGGAATTATCGGATCATATTGTGGCATAAGTGAGCATTTCAAGCGACAAGAGTCCATGTTAACAGTTTACTAGTTTTTGAGAACCTTTATTCTTTTATTGTTGAATCCTACGAATTTTGGTTGAATAGAGCTACGTTCGTATCGGAAAAAAAATTAGACATTAAATATTCACCCCAGCTAACTTCAATTTCTGGGTCCGCCACTGCGCGTAGCAGCCCCCCTTTCTAAAGCACACCAACGTAGAATCATATAGGCCACATCACCAATGGAGGGTGTAGGGGATTCCCATTTCTGGATATTTGGGGGAGCGCATGCACGGCCAACATGGCCTTTATAGGTAATCTAGACCCTGAAACCTGCTTTGCCCTGCCATTAGCCTGCCAAACATATTTTATGCTGCCAATCATTCCAAGTTTAGTGCCACTTGATCCCCTAATTAGACTAGCATAAGTGCCCCTTCGTGTAGCTTAGCTTCAAGGGTGGTGACACACAAGGCTCCATGAGCTTGCTTTTCTCCAAACACCATAACATTTGCCTGCTGGGCTCACCAGCCAGTGAAGCACCATGCATCTCGTTGGCATCTGGTCAAGCTAGTGTGCCCTGGTCTCAAGAAGAGTGGCCTAGCTCTGCCTTGGAGAAGGGAGCAATGCGCACAACAAGTAGCCAAGGCTGTACTTTTGGATTGATTAATCAACATAGGAACCGGTCTAATCCCAGGTTGGACCAGTGCAGTGCCAGAAATTAGTGCTGCTGCTACGTGCAGAGGTGTGCAGAGACACCCAAGATTAATACTACTAGCTTGGCCATGATTGGGGCAGAGAGAATCTGCGTCGCCCTAGGCGGCGTGTTGCTACTGTTTTCAGGTCGGTTTTTCTTGGATGGTCATGATCAGCGTGAGCCCTGCTGGAACAGAGACCCATAACAAATCTGCTTGGGTTGCAGGCCAACTTTTGTCTCTTGGAGCTGCCGTGCCAGTCGCCAATGGCGTGCGTCCGTGGGAGCGGATTAAATTAGGCTTGCACCGGGCGGAAAGGATGGGCGTGTGCGCGGCTTTTGGCGCGGTCGTGATCTCTTGGTTCCAGGATTATGATGCTAACTGTTAATTATTCAGTCTTCAGACGGATTGGCCTAGTTCAGGCGGAAGAACAATGGTGGTACTAGTACTCCTGCGCGCCGTCTGAGCAAATGATCGTCGGAAATCGAGGGCACGTGGTTGGCACCGAGGTTCTCTTCCTCTTCGTCATTCCCGTAATATCATTCCTCGAAGATTTCTATTTCTATGCACTCAGAAATACCATGAAATGTGCAGTACTCTGAATTATTCTGAATTAGTACTGCCACTGCCAATGCACCTGCAAGTCACTGAGACATTGTATGAGTGACATATTCTGAATTATTTTACTTCCTATAAGAAGGGTTCAGAGATTCAGCGCCACGGTAACTTTGGGTCGTTTCATTTTTACTGCATGGAATGGATGGAGGCCGTATCTGGTGACTGTTTCCCACAGTCGTCGTGTACGGGGCCGATATGAAACCGCCGCGTCCTTTCGGCTGCAGAGGCCGGAGCCAAAACCGGTCAGTCAAGATGGCAGGAGAAGAATCAACGTCCGGTCGGTTTTACCGCTGAGATCACCTATTATCTCCCGTGTCTGTACCCAAGATCTCGCGGTCCGTCCGCCGTCCTCCGGCGAGCACGTGCCCAGCAACAAAGGCTGCTGCTGCAAGTGTTATCTTCCTGGCTAGTACTGCCGGCGTGAACAGCCCAGGACCGGCAAGAGGGTTGATTCGAAAAGGACGCGAGGGAGAGGACCGGTCCAGGGGTGGCGCATGGGTGCCACGCTCGATCGGCCGGCGGCGAGCAGGCGCGCTCTGCAATCGGGTTGCGCCGGTGCTCGACGACGTGGCTTCTTCATGATTAGCTGATCACGAGTATGACTAGGGAAGCGGTGGTGGAAGAACTCGCTCATTTGATCGACCCACACGGGAATCGCCGCCTCCCCTCTCCACGCAGGGCATGGACGTAGAGCTTCGGAGGCAACGGGTTGGTTTGCGTTCAAGTTTATCCTGTCAAAAAAATGGCAAGCCAAAATTTTGGTTGAGTTTTGCAATTAAACAGCAGCGCATTTTCGGTCCATGTTTAGGTCTGAGGGAGCCACATGTGAGGGGGCAGTGTTGACGTATAAATGTATTGCCTAGTCTCTTTCATCAGATCGGTTTTTTGGTTGCATTGGCTAAAGCATGCATTTCTACACAATCTAACGCCCGATATTGGTTGAGCTTTCACTGATCTCCATAGCAAACGACTCGCCAGATTTCAGGCTACCCCCGAGCGAACGAAACGTTCGCCAGGGAGGTTCCATCGATCGAACCATTGGCCCTCTCCGAAGTGTTGGCTGCAGTGGCATTCAAGCACGACACCTAGTTGCTCAAACAGCGTGCGGGTAAACGGACTAGACTCAGGAGATTCAAACTCCATTGCCTCAAAAAAAAGGAGATTTACCCGCAAAAAAAAAAGGAGATTCAAACTCCAACTCTCAAGGATTATTTCAAGTTCTAGTAACCATCCGGGACAGATAACTTGTTGTAAAATGGACCCAGTTGACTACTTTTTTTTAAGAAAAAGTCGTAAAAAATCTGATACAAAAATACACAACGGAAACCTAAATTTATAACTTGCCATGCTCTAAATTATTAAACTGCCATGCTATATTATACTCCGGCCATCTAAAAGTAAGTGACTCAACTTTATACTAATTTTCTATTGAACTAGTATAAAGTTGAGTCACTTATTTTAGGACGGAGGGAGTATGAAACTGGCCAAAAGTTATCAGGCGGCAAACACATAGAACAAGTGACATGGGCGAGACGATACATGAAGCTGGCCAAATTTTATGAATTTTTAAATATGTCAAATGGCAAAAGAAACATATCAAGTTTTTAGATAGCAAATTTCTCACTTTTTGGTGTATAAAACATGGAGACTTTTGGAAAAAAGATTCTAATAGTTGGATAGAAAATTTTACATATTGTTTTATAATAATCTAATAAAAAGTGTTTACTACACATGGCAAAATTAGAATTTTTCTCCTGGTCACAATGCAAATTCATAGCAAATTTTGGTTCTTCTTGTAATTCTCCCATAAAACAAATAGTCTCATGAAAACAAAATATATAACATTAAAAAGTCACATGAAAACAAAATTTACCATGGGATGTTCAAAAAACAAATTTGCCCATGGTGTACAAGAAGAATGGTTTGTTTCAACAACCATGCCATGTTCCAAAAAAACTGACCATGGTGCAAAAAATGATTTGCCATGGTACCGAAAATAAATTAGCCATGGACAAAATATATAAATATGACATGATAGAAGAACAAAAAACAATATACCATGGATTGTACAATAAAATTGTCGTGACCCCCCCCCCCCCCCACCCCAATGGCCCAAAAAGTAAATTTGCCATGGTTCATAAGAGTAAATTTGCCATGTTGCAAAAACATTTACCATGGTCTGTAAAGTAAAATTGTTAGGGTCCATAAAGTAAATTTGCCAAGTCCACATGGCAAATGTAAGGTATAGTTGCCATCATCCAAGGTAAATTTGCCATGTTCCAAGAAAAAGAAAAAAAAATGTGATTGTCATTTGCCATGGTTTGGAAAAAGAAGAAATGTTTTGAAATTGACATGTGACAGTAACAAAAGAAATTCAAAGTTGCCTTGTGTGTCGAACGAAATTCATAGAGTTTTCATGTGAGCAATAAATGTGTTCTAACCATTGCCATGTTTTGGAAAAAAGTGTTTCGAAATTGACATGTGGTCATAAAAACCATTGCCATGAGTGGAGATAAAAAATTCCCAGAGTTTGCCATGTGAGCATGTAAAAATATTTTATAAATTTTCCATATGTTGGATTTATTATTCATAAATTTGCCATGTTCAAATATTGACATGGTATGTGAAAAATGGTTGTGGTAACGAGAATTTGTTATGCTATCTACAATGAAAATGCCATGATTAAAAAATGGTATTAGCGACAAAATGTGTGTAAGTTTGCCAATGATGGCAAATACGGTGTAAAATTGCCATGATGCATGGAAATCAATTACCATGGAAAAACACACATCTTAAAATCATCACGGAGACATTGAAAACATAAATTGCCATTGGGACACATTACAATTTGCCATTTTGTTGTTTTGACATTATAAAAAGTTATGATAGTAAAAAATCCAAACTTAATTGCCCTGTGAGAACAACAAATTCATAGAGTTTACCATGTGAGCATTTTTTTTGTATAATTGTCATGTGTTTGTAAAAAAAATTCTAATTTTCATGTTCAAATAATTGACATAACATGTACAAAATAATGTTTGTGGTAAATAGAAATTGCCATGCTATCTACAATAAAAAAACTCCATAATGCACAAGAAAGAACCTTGCCATTGTTGTAAAAAAATGGTAATAGTGGCAAAATGTGTGTAAGTTTGCCATGATGGCCAAAACAGTGTAAAATTGTCATGATGAATAGAAACCAATTACCATGGCAAAACTCGTCTTAATTCATCACAGAGACATTCAAAATGTAAATTTTCGTGGGGACACATCATAATTTGAATGAAATATTGCCATGTTTAGGGAAAAACTAATGTTCTGAATTTGTCGTGCGACTATTATAGATGTATTTGAAAACATACGGGGTAACACTTGTAGATGAAGTATCTAACGATCAACTTGAAATTTTACCATAGCAAAGATGTATCTAATTGACAGTAATCTGCTTAGTTATTTCTCTCTATTTCCAGTCTTTTTCCTTCGTAGTAGTACTCCTGGTAGTTTTATTCTATTGTGCTATGCTGAGAGTATTTAAGTTTCAAAAGAAATTTTAAATCTCTCATTCACACCCCCTCTGGTTGATATACTCCGATCCTACAATCACCCACTCTCAAATTGAGACTTGGCGCATACTTCATTGATACATCCAAACCTGTGTGAGGACATTGTGACGCCCCCGATTTGACCGTACACTAATCATGCACGCAAATGTGTACGATCAAGATCAGGGACTCACGGGAAGATATCACAACACAACTCTAAAACATAAGTAAGTCATACAAGCATCATAATACAAGCCAGGGGCCTCGAGGGCTCGAATACAAGTGCTCGATCACAGACGAGTCAGCGGAAGCAACAATATCTGAGTACAGACATAAATTAAACAAGTTTGCCTTAAGAAGGCTAGCACAAACTGGGATACAGATCGAACGAGGCGCAGGCCTCCTTCCTGGGATCCTCCTAACTACTCCTGGTCGTCGTCAGCGGCCTGCACGTAGTAGTAGGCACCTCCAGTGTCGTAGGAGTCGGCGTCGACGGTGGCGTCTGGCTCCTGGGCTCCAGCATCTGGTTGCGACAACCAGGTGGAAAGGAAAGGGGGAAAAGAGGGAGAGAAGCAACCGTGAGTACTCATCCAAAGTACTCGCAAGCAAGGAGCTACACTACATATGCATGGGTATATGTGTAAAGGGGCATATCAGTGGACTGAACTGCAGAATGCCAGAATAGGAGGGGGATAGCTAATCCTGTCGAAGACTACGCTTCTGGCCATCTCCATCTTGCAGCATGTAGAAGAGAGTAGATTGAAGTCCTCCAAGTAGCATCGCATAGCATAAAATCCTACCCGGCGATCCCCTCCTCGTCGCCCTGTTAGAGAGCGATCACCGGGTTGTATCTGGCACTTGGAAAGGTGTATTTTATTCAGTATCCGGTTCTAGTTGTCATAAGGTCAAGGTACAACTCCGGGTCGTCCTTTTACCGAGGGACACGGCTATTCGAATAGATAAACTTCCCTGCAGGGGTGCACCACATAACCCAACACGCTCAATCCCATTTGGCCGGACACACTTTTCTGGGTCATGCCCGGCCTCGGAAGATCAACACGTCGCAGCCCTACCTAAGCACAACAGAGCGGTCAGCACGCCGCTCTAATCCTAAGCGCACAGGGGTCTGGGCCCATCGCCCATAGCACACCTGCACGTTGCGAACGCGGCCGCGAGCAGACCTAGCAACCCGCACGATCACGGCGGTTACGTCAAAGCGGTCCAACACGGCGCGCGCCACTCGGTCGCTGATGTCACGAAGGCTTCGGCTGATACCACGACGCCGGGATACCCATAACTACTCCCGCGTAGATGGCTAGTGCGTATAGACCAAATGGCCAGACTCAGATCAAATACCAAGATCTCGTTAAGCGTGTTAAGTAACCGCGAACGTCGACCAGGGCCAGGCCCACCTCTCACCTAGGCGGTCTCAACCTGCCCTGTCGCTCCGCCACAAAGATCCACTTGCGGGTACTCCTACGAGCCGACCCGACTTTAGTCATCACATGTGTCATGTATATAGTATATAAGTATATACCCGTGATCACCGCCCAAGTGATCACGGCCCGATAGTATAGCACAGCAGACGGACAAGGATGTAGGGCCACTGATGGAAACTAGCATCCTATACTAAGCATGTAGGATTGCAGGTAAAGGTAACAACAGTAGAAGCAAGGGCAGGCTATGCATCAGTATAGGATTAACGGAAAGCAGTAACATGCTACACTACTCTAATGCAAGCAGTATAGAGAAGAATAGGCGATATCTGGTGATCAAGGGGGGGCTTGCCTGGTTGCTCTGGCAAGTAGGAGGGGTCGTCAACTCCGTAGTCGAACTGGGCAGCAGCAGTGTCGGTCTCGTAGTCTACCGGAGAGAAGAGGGGGAAGAAACAGTAAATACAATGCAAACATAAGCATGACGATGCGTAACATGACAATGAGCAGTGCGAGGTGTGTCCTAACGCGACAGTAGGTGGTACCGGCGAAGGGGGGAACATCCGGGAAAGTATTCCCAATGTTTCGCGTTTTCGAACAGATGAACCGGAGGTGAAATGTTACAGGTTTGCTATGCTACGGATGTGTGGCGGACGAACGGGCTGCGTATCCGGATTCGTCTCGTCGTTCTGAGCAACTTTCATGTACAAAGTATTTCCAACCGGGTTACGGATTAAAAGATATGATTTTCAAAAGAATTTATTAATTTCTGGAATTTAATTAATTATTTAATTTAATTCGAAATTTGGATTTATGGCATCAGCATGATGTCATGCTGACGTTAGCAGTCAACGTTGACCGTTGACCTGGTCAACCTGATAGGTGGGTCCCACCTGTCAGTGACTGTTAGTTAATTAATTAGGTTACTTAGTTATTAGTTTAATTAATCTTAATTAATTAATATTAACATGATTAAATAAGTTAATTTATTATCTTAATTAATTAATTAATTAATTTTATTTTTTATTATTATTATTTTTTTCTTTTTTTATTTCGTTCTGGAGCTGGGCCCTGTTTGTCATAGGCCAGGGGCGGACATGTCCGCCCGGGCCCTTTGGGCACCGGACTTGTCCGGGCTCGGCCATAGTGGGCGCGGGCGCACGGGCGAGCGGGCGCGCGTGCGGCCGTGGGCGCGCACGAGCGCGCGGACGGGCTCGGTCGCCGTGCGGGCGAGCGCGGGCGCTGGACCTGGACGCGGCCAGCCAGGGCCACGGCAAGGGGGGAGGGTTCGCCGGCGTGGCAGCGGCGAGGCCACGGCAGGGCAGAAGGGGAGGAGCAGGGCGCGGGCGCCGGAGCGCCAGAGGTGGCCATGGGCGTGGGGCGTCGCCTGCGCGTGGGGGAAGGAGGCCGCAGCGACGGGACAGGGGGCGGCCGGGGTGAGGCCACGACGGGCGCAGGCCTCGGCGGCCAGAGCGAAGGAGGGGGCCGCGGGGGCGCGGGCCGGCGGCCAGGTGCGGGTGTGCGCGACGGGGCAGAACGGGGCGAGGCCGGGCGGAGCTGCGGGAGGAGGTGCGGTGGCGGGGCGAGCGCAGTGGCCGGACGCGGCCACGGCGGGCGCGTGCGGGCACGCACCGGCGGGGCGTGGGGGAGAGGAGAAGAAGGGGGGTCCTCACGGGGGGGGCGCGGGGTCTGGGCAGTGAGCGCGGGGAGGAGCGACGGGGACGACCGGCGCAGGGGAGGAGGGGGAAGCAGGCCGGCGGGTGAGTGCTCCGGCGACGGCGTTCAACAGCGACGGCAACGGGGCGGTCGGCGACGGGGCCGAGGCGGCGGCGTCGGTGGTCTCCTCCCGATCCAGATCGGGGGAGGCAGAGGAGGGAGATTTTTCGGGGGGTAGTGGGGGCTGTCGGTGGAGTGGGTGGGGGGTTGGTGAGTGGATAAGGGCGGGGAGTGGGTGGCCGGCTGGGCCTGTTGGGTTGGCCCAGTTGGGTTGGCCAGCTGGGCCACAGATGGCCCAGTGGGGGGGTTTCTTCCTCCTTTTTTCTGTTTTAATTCAATTTAAATTATTTAGGCATTTTATAAAAATGTGTTTACTACACCTATTTACTTATGCAAAATATGGCACCTCCCGAACATTTTTGTTTTAAATTTTGAAAAACTTTTATCGTTGACTTGAATTTTGAAACGGTTTGACCTAACGGTAGATTAGCAACAGTAACTGTGGTGACGTGGCACCATTAGCGTGGGATTACTGTAGCTTGATTATCCGGGCGTTACAAAACTCCTCCACTACAAGAAATCTCGTCCCGAGATTTAGGAGGTAGAAGGAAACAGTGTGGGGTATTCATCACGCAGGCGATCCTCGCGTTCCCAAGTGGCTTCATCTTCAGAATGGTGCGACCACTGGACTTTGAGAAACTTGATCGCCTTCTGACGTGTGCGGCGTTCAGCTTGGTCGAGAATGCGGACCGGATGCTCCTTATAGGAGAGGTCTTGCTGCAATTCGAGCACTTCATGATCCACTGCTCGGATTGGGTCCTTGAAGCAACGGCGGAGCTGTGACACATGGAACACATCGTGAACCTGAGAAAGGTTCGGCGGAAGCTCCAGTTGGTATGCCACTTTTCCACGTCTTTCGAGAATAGTGAATGGGCCAATATATCGAGGAGCTAGTTTGCCCTTGATTCCGAAGCGGTGAGCACCCTTCATTGGTGTGACTCGAAGATAAGCCTTTTCGCCAGGTTGATAGACCATGTCTTTATGATGACGGTCATACTGACTCTTCTGACGTGACTGAGCAGTCTTGAGATTCTCACGAATAATGCGGACTTGTTCTTCGGCATGTTGGATAATATCCGGACCGAAGAGTGGACGTTCCCCAGTTTCTGACCAGTTCAGAGGGGTTCGGCACTTTCGCCCATATAACACTTCGAAGGGGGCCATCTTCAGACTAGCTTGATAGCTATTATTATAGGAGAACTCAGCATACGGGAGAGATTCCTCCCATTTCTTGCCGAAGGAAATAACACAAGCTCGAAGCATGTCTTCGAGAACTTGGTTGACGCGTTCAACTTGCCCTTGCGATTGAGGATGAAACGCAGTACTGAATGACAGATGAGTTCCCATGGCTTCTTGGGAACTTGCCCAGAATCTTGAAGTGAATAAGCTGCCACGGTCTGAACTGATAACCAATGGAATACCGTGGAGTGAAACAATCCTGGACATATAGAGCGTTGCCAGCTGACTAGCAGTGATCGTTTCTTTGACCGCCAGGAAATGTGCAACTTTGGAAAGCCGGTCAATGACGACAAGAATAGCATCATTACCTTTCTGTGATTTGGGAAATCCAGTGACGAAGTCCATCTCAAAATGGTCCCATTTCCATTCAGGAATAGAGATAGGTTGCAGAGTTCCAGCAGGCCTTTGATGTTCTGCTTTGATACGACGGCAAACGTCACACTCAGCAACATAACGAGCAATGTCTTGCTTCATATTAGACCACCAGAATCTCTGACGGATGTCTTGGTACATCTTTGTACTACCAGGATGGATACATAGAGGCGTATCATGAGCTTCTTTCATAACTTCCTGTGTCATATCCAGGTTTTTCTCTGCACATGGCACCACTAGGCGGCCCTTGAAGTATAAGGTGCCATCTTCCGCAATAGTGAAGAATGAGGGCTTTCCTTCTGCGAGGTAGCGCTTAATCTTGTGGGCTTCAGAGTCATACTTCTGTAGCCTTTTGATGCTGTCCACGAGATCTGGTTTAGCAACTAGGGTATTGAGGGAACCCTGGGTAACAACGTGGAGGTTCACCTTGCCAAACTCCTTAGGAGGGGGAGCGAGTGCACCCGGAGGAACAATATGGAGGTTCAGCTTCCTGAATTCTTCAACAAGCGAGGGCTGAACTTTGTGAACCTGGAGGTGGTTGCAGTAAGACTTGCGGCTCAAGGCATCAGCCATTACATTAGCCTTGCCTGGCGTATAGGAAATACCCAAGTCAAAGTCTGCAACAAGCTCCATCCATCTCTGCTGACGGAGGTTCAGGTCTGGCTGAGTAAACAGATACTTCAGACTTTGGTGGTCAGTGAAGATCTCGCAACGATTACCGAGAAGGTAATGTCGCCACTGCTTCAGCGCATGAATGACAGCAGCAAGTTCGAGGTCGTGAACTGGGTAGTTCTCTTCGTGAGGGCGCAATTGCCGAGAGGCATAAGCAATCACTTTGCGGTCTTGCATTAGGACACAGCCTAATCCTTGACGGGAAGCGTCGCAGTAAATGACGAAGTCCTTCTTAGTATCAGGTGGAGCTAGAACTGGGGCAGAAGTCAACTTGTCTTTGAGTGCCTGGAAACTTTCTTGACATTTGTCTGTCCATTGGAACTTGACGCCCTTATGCAACAGGTTAGTCAGAGGCCTGGCGATCTTGGAGAAGTTCTCGACGAATCGACGGCAATAGCTGGTGAGACCGAGAAAACTTCTGACTTGCTTAACGTTCTTGGGAGGAGTCCAATCAAGGATAGCCTGGACTCGTTCAGGGTTGACGGCAATACCATCCTTAGAGATGACATGCCCAAGATAGGTTACTTCGGGTAGCCAGAATTCACATTTGGAGAACTTGGCATATAGTTGATGCTCTCGTAGCTTTTCCAGCACAAGTCGAAGATGTTCAGCATGTTCTTCTTCGTTCTTGGAAAATACCAGGATATCATCTAGATAAACCACAACGAACTTGTCGAGGTAATCCATGAATATATAGTTCATCAGACGAGAGAAGGTGGCTGGAGCATTGGTTAAACCGAAAGACATGACGGTGTACTCGTATGAACCATAGCGAGTCACGAAGGCGGTCTTTGGGATATCCTCTTTGCGAACACGGATCTGGTGGTAACCCAACCTCAAGTCGAGCTTAGAGAACACTAACGAACCCGCCAGTTGATCATACAGATCATTGATCCGAGGAAGAGGGTATTTATTCTGAATGGTAGCTTGGTTTATTGGACGGTAGTCTTGAACTAATCGGTTTGTCCCATCCTTATTCTTGACAAAGAGAGAAGGTGCTCCCCAAGGAGAGCAACTTGGGCGAATGAATCCTTTGCGAAGAGAATTGTCTATTTCCTCCTTAAGCTCAAGGAGTTCATGCGGCGGCATTTTGTAGGGTCGCTTGGCTATAGGAGTGGTGCCTGGTTTCAAGTCGATGATGAATTCGACAGCTCTAGCAGGGGGAATCCCTGGAAGTTCTTCAGGAAAGACGTCGAGGAGTTCACGCACGACGGGAATGTTTTCAATGCCCTCGAGTGGTGCAGCGTTCAATGCATAGAGCCTTGCCTCGGCATTTTGCACCAGATGGGCTTGGTAAGTAACTATCTCATCTGAAGGGTGTAGCAGATGGACGGTCTTAGTGGTGCAAACGATTGAAGCAGTATGCGCTTTTAACCAATTCACTCCCAGAATGAGATCAATGCTACAGGACTTCAGTACGATGGGAGAGACAAGAAATTCCAGTCCTTCAATTTCAACAGGAACGTCGTGACTAACCATAGAGGTTTGACATTGGCCCGCAGGGGTGTGTACCACTAGCGGAGTGTTCATCTCTTCGTATTTAATGCCATGCAGGAATGCAAATTCTGCTGATATGAATGAATGGGATGCTCCTGTATCAAATAAAATGGATGCTGGTACTGAATTTACGAGGAGTGTACCCATCACAGTAGCAGGCTGGTCTTGAGCTTCGTTGAGATCAACGTGGTTGGCATGAGCACGACCATAAGACTTAGCATTGTTATTGTGGGGCTGGTTGTTACCACGGCCAGCTGCTGGAAGGGCCAGTTGATTCTGGTTCTGATTCTGATAGCAGTTCCTGGCAAAGTGACCCGGTTGACCACACTTGTAGCACAGACCATTATCGGGAGTGGGAACAGGAGCCCCAGGTGGGGGAGCTGGTAGCTTTGACTGCCTAGATGGTGGAGGAGGCAGACGCGGTGCAGCATAAGATTTCCTTGGAGCAGGTGCATTTGGACGGTACATGCTGTTCGGGATCCATATCTTTCGCTTCTGCGAGGGCGGGCCCGAAGATGAGCCCGTGTCACGGTTACGCCTCTAAGAGCTCTGGTATTCCTGCAGACCAGTCTCGACATTGATGGCCTTATTCACCAAGGTGGCGAAATCGGCGAAGTCGTGCACTAGAAGTGCGAGCTTGATGTCAGCTTGTAGTCCATCATGGAACTTCTCCTATCTGCGAGCATCAGTTGCAATGTCTTCTTCAGCATAGCGGGACAAGTCCAGAAACTCCCGTTGATAAGCTTCAACAGTTTTGTTGCCTTGGGTGAGGTTGCGGAACTCACGCTTCTTCCGGTCCATGACTCCCTGAGGAATGAAGCGGGCACGGAAAGCAGCTTGGAAGTCTGGCCAGGTGATGATTGTTCCAGCTGGCAGAGTACGCCCGTGGCTGTCCCACCATTGAGCTGCGGGTCCCTTCAGAAAGAAGGAAGCAAAGTTGACATAGCTGGCAGGGGCTACATCGGCAGACTCCATCTCATAGGTGATGTCACGGAACCAGTCATCAGCATCCAGAGGCTGAGTTGAGCTGCGGTACACAGTTGGATTGAGGCGCATGAAATCCTGCAGAGTTACTGGGGTTGGTTGCTGGTCCATATTGGGGCGAGGAAACTGAGCCATCATATTTTCCATGAATTGGCGGTTCAGTTCAAACTGTTGGATCATACCAGCCATGTACTCAGGTGGTGGTGGGGCATTGCCACCACTACCACGACCACCTGGTCTAACCATCCTGCTAATATATAACAGGGGTAGTTCAGCATTGAGAAATTTGCAAAGACAAGAATCATTCATGATGAAACATGCATAATGAAAGGAGCACGATAGCTACTACATAGTAGTCGGCATAACTTACAAAAGGGGTCATGCATAGAGTTCAGTACACAGAGTTCAGTACATAGACTAAAACAACATAGGCGGCACACATGCTCGCGGCGAATGCATCTAACACTACAAGCAAGCCTACATCAGTCCCAAGAGGTACTGTGGAGGTAATCGTAGCCCGACAGCTGGTAGTGAGGCAACGGATAGCCCTCCACGTCAGCAGACTGGGGGCCGCGGATACTCAGGTGTAGAGCCCGACGCTCAGGTGGCAGAAGAGGACCAAGTGCGGGAGAGTAGCCTCCCACCTCTGGCCAACCGACACCGTGGGGCATCACGGTCCTGGCTGGGTAGATCGCAGTACCCGGTAGCTGTCCAGATCGGACAAAGGGGTGCAGCAGCGTCAGAGCACGGTAAAGGTGCTGACAGGTGGTGTACATCTCGTGGCGAAGAGCTCGGTTAGCTCGATCCAGCCCATCAGCATGCAGAACCAGGTTCTGATGGTAGAAGGGCTCTCGGGTGACAGTGGAGTAGGCAGCAGTATAGTATCCCTCCGCACCAACATCAGATGCGATAGCAATGTGCCTGAAAGGGGAGGTGTCCAACTCCCGATACTCTCCACGAAGACGTGTCAGAGCAGCATAGGCAGTATCGTGGACAGCCATATCGATGGTCACACCAACACCATGTGCGGTGTGCAGCACAGTAGTGGAGTCATACTCCCGCGAGTAGAGGTGGACGATGGCACGGTACTGTCCTGGTTAAAGTCCTGGTACTCCTCGTAGACGGTGTACTCACGGTGCCAGCGATAACCCAGATAGGTCATCATCTCAGCTAGCACAGCCGGTGATCCCGAGGCACCAATGGCCGTCGTGTGGCGCACGACCTGCCTTGTGGGTTCCATCTGAAAGCAAAGACGTTTCAAAGGAGTCAAATGACAGTGTGTGAATTGTTCAAAATACTATTCTAAGAAACAACTATGGCTTATCCAACTTTGGGGTGAATGCGGTCACGGGATGCTAGTGTTAGAGTTATTAAATTCGTTTAACCCGAGTAGAAGAGAGTTCAGAGTCCCAGAGTAAAGGTCGAGGAGTAAAAGATCCTAGTACCACCCAATGGCGACGTGGGCCCGTAAGACACACAGCCATGTTAGTAAAAGTTTTGTAATGTCTAGACTCGACTTCGGCCAAGGAGTGTGGAAAGGGGGATTCCTACAGGCAGTCGACTCTGATACCAACTTGTGACGCCTCTGATTTGACCGTACACTAATCATGCACGCAAATGTGTACGATCAAGATCAGGGACTCACGGGAAGATATCACAACACAACTCTAAAACATAAGTAAGTCATACAAGCATCATAATACAAGCCAGGGGCCTCGAGGGCTCGAATACAAGTGCTCGATCACAGACGAGTCAGCGGAAGCAACAATATCTGAGTACAGACATAAATTAAACAAGTTTTCCTTAAGAAGGCTAGCACAAACTGGGATACAGATCGAACGAGGCGCAGGCCTCCTTCCTGGGATCCTCCTAACTACTCCTGGTCGTCGTCAGCGGCCTGCACGTAGTAGTAGGCACCTCCAGTGTCGTAGGAGTCGGCGTCGACGGTGGCGTCTGGCTCCTGGGCTCCAGCATCTGGTTGCGACAACCAAGTGGAAAGGAAAGGGGGAAAAGAGGGAGAGAAGCAACCGTGAGTACTCATCCAAAGTACTCGCAAGCAAGGAGCTACACTACATATGCATGGGTATATGTGTAAAGGGGCATATCAGTGGACTGAACTCCAGAATGCCAGAATAGGAGGGGGATAGCTAATCCTGTCGAAGACTACGCTTCTGGCCATCTCCATCTTGCAGCATGTAGAAGAGAGTAGATTGAAGTCCTCCAAGTAGCATCGCATAGCATAAAATCCTACCCGGCGATCCCCTCCTCGTCGCCCTGTTAGAGAGCGATCACCAGGTTGTATCTGGCACTTGGAAAGGTGTATTTTATTCAGTATCCGATTCTAGTTGTCATAAGGTCAAGGTACAACTCCGGGTCGTCCTTTTACCGAGGGACACGGCTATTCGAATAGATAAACTTCCCTGCAGGGGTGCACCACATAACCCAACACGCTCGATCTCATTTGGCCGGACACACTTTTCTGGGTCATGCCCGGCCTCGGAAGATCAACACGTCGCAGCCCTACCTAAGCACAACAGAGCGGTCAGCACGCCGGTCTAATCCTAAGCGCACAGGGGTCTGGGCCCATCGCCCATAGCACACCTGCACGTTGCGAACGCGGCCGCGAGCAGACCTAGCAACCCACACGATCACGGCGGTTACGTCAAAGCGGTCCAACACGGCGCGCGCCACTCGGTCGCTGACGTCACGAAGGCTTCGGCTGATACCACGACGCCGGGATACCCATAACTACTCCCGCGTAGATGGCTAGTGCGTATAGACCAAATGGCCAGACTCAGATCAAATACCAAGATCTCGTTAAGCGTGTTAAGTAACCGCGAACGTCGACCAGGGCCAGGCCCACCTCTCACCTAGGCGGTCTCAACCTGCCCTGTCGCTCCGCCACAAAGATCCACTTGCGGGTACTCCTACGAGCCGACCCGACTTTAGTCATCACATGTGTCATGTATATAGTATATAAGTATATACCCGTGATCACCGCCCAAGTGATCACGGCCCGATAGTATAGCACAGCAGACGGACAAGGATGTAGGGCCACTGATGGAAACTAGCATCCTATACTAAGCATGTAGGATTGCAGGTAAAGGTAACAACAGTAGAAGCAAGGGCAGGCTATGCATCAGTATAGGATTAACGGAAAGCAGTAACATGCTACACTACTCTAATGCAAGCAGTATAGAGAAGAATAGGCGATATCTGGTGATCAAGGGGGGGGGCTTGCCTGGTTGCTCTGGCAAGTAGGAGGGGTCGTCAACTCCGTAGTCGAACTGGGCAGCAGCAGTGTCGGTCTCGTAGTCTACCGGAGAGAAGAGGGGGAAGAAACAGTAAATACAATGCAAACATAAGCATGACGATGCGTGACATGACAATGAGCAGTGCGAGGTGTGTCCTAACGCGACAGTAGGTGGTACCGGCGAAGGGGGGAACATCCGGGAAAGTATTCCCGATGTTTTGCGTTTTCGGACAGATGAACCGGAGGTGAAATGTTACAGGTTTGCTATGCTACGGATGTGTGGCGGACGAACGGGCTGCGTATCCGGATTCGTCTCGTCGTTCTGAGCAACTTTCATGTTCAAAGTATTTCCATCCGGGTTACGGATTAAAAGATATGATTTTCAAAAGAATTTATTAATTTCTGGAATTTAATTAATTATTTAATTTAATTCGAAATTTGGATTTATGGCATCAGCATGATGTCATGCTGACGTCAGCAGTCAACGTTGACCGTTGACCTGGTCAACCTGACAGGTGGGTCCCACCTGTCAGTGACTGTTAGTTAATTAATTAGGTTAATTAGTTATTAGTTTAATTAATCTTAATTAATTAATATTAACATGATTAAATAAGTTAATTAATTATCTTAATTAATTAATTAATTATTATTTTTTATTATTTTTTCCTTTTTTTCATTTCCTTTTTTTTATTTCGTTGTGGGGCTGGGCCCCGTTTGTCATAGGCCAGGGGCGGACATGTCCGCCCGGGCCCTTTGGGCACCGGACTTGTCCGGGCTCGGCCATAGTGGGCGCGGGCGCACGGGCGAGCGGGCGCGCGTGCGGCCGTGGGCGCGCACGAGCGCGCGGACGGGCTCGGTCACCGTGCGGGCGAGCGCGGGCGCTGGACCTGGACGCGGCCAGCCAGGGCCACGGTAAGGGGGGGAGGGTTCGCCGGCGTGGCAGCGGCGAGGCCACGGCAGGGCAGAAGGGGAGGAGCAGGGCGCGGGCGCCGGAGCGCCAGAGGTGGCCATGGCCGTGGGGCGTCACCTGCGCGTGGGGGAAGGAGGCCGCAGCGACGGGACAGGGGCGGCCGGGGTGAGGCCACGACGGGCGCAGGCCTCGGCGGCCAGAGCGAAGGAGGGGGCCGCGGGGGCGCGGGCCGGCGGCCAGGTGCGGGTGTGCGCGACGGGGCAGAACGGGGCGAGGCCGGGCGGAGCTGCGGGAGGAGGTGCGGTGGCGGGGCGAGCGCAGTGGCCGGACGCGGCCACGGCGGGCGCGTGCGGGCATGCACCGGCGGGGCGTGGGGAAGAGGAGAAGGAGGGGGGGTCCTCACGGGGGGCGCGGGGTCTGGGCAGTGAGCGCGGGGAGGAGCGACGGGGACTACCGGCGCAGGGGAGGAGGGGGAAGCAGGCCGGCGGGGGAGTGCTCCGGCGACGGCGTTCAACGGCGACGGCAACGGGTCGGTCGGTGACGGGGCCGAGGCGGCGGCGTCGGTGGTCTCTTCCCGATCCAGATCGGGGGAGGCAGAGGAGGGAGATTTTTCGGGGGGGTGGGGGCTGTCGGTGGAGTGGGTGGGGGTTGGTGAGTGGATAAGGGGGGGTGGGTGGCCGGCTGGGCCTAGTGGGTTGGCCCAGTTGGGCTGGCCAGCTCGGCCACAGATGGCCCAGTGGGGGGGGGGGGTTTCTTCCTCTTTTTTTCTGTTTTAATTCAATTTAAATTATTTAGGCATTTTATAAAAATGTGTTTACTACACCTATTTACTTATGCAAAATATGGCACCTCCCGAACATTTTTGTTTTAAAATTTGAAAAACTTTTATCGTTGACTTTAATTTTGAATTTGAATTTTGAAACAGTTTGACCTAACGGTAGATTAGCAACAGTAACTGTGGTGACGTGGCACCATTAGCGTGGGATTACTGTAGCTTGATTATCCGGGCGTTATAGACATACTCTTGTTCTCCTATACATAAACCCCACATTGCATCAAAATAGCCACCATACCTACCTACCATGACATTTTCGTAGTCATTTCGAATATATTGCCTTGCACGACCATCATGCTACATTACATGACGAGAGACATGTTCTTATTGTCATTTGCTTTGCATGTTCGTAGTATGGCTATCATGATATTTTTATGGTTTGCGCATTTTTCGATGTCTATGCTATGTCGGATCATTACACATCGTGGTACACTACCAAAGGCATTTCACAGAGTTTTTCTCATGTAATTGATATTGAGTTGTAGTTACATTCAGTTGAAGCGAGTCAATAGAAAGTGTATTGTTCATCATTGTATGGTGTTGCATCTACCAAAAAAAGAGACCAAACAAAAGGTGGACGACAAAGATCCCACACACAAAAAAAGTAGAATGTGAGGAAGAGAGAAAGAGCAACACCACTATCCTTTCAAGTATACTGAAAATGCTTCAAAGTAGCACTACTTCATGCATTATAGAGTAGAAAGTTTTCATGAGCTTCATGTTTGATACTAGTGGGGAACCTACATTATAGAACTTGGCTTGTTTATTCCGATGACGAGCATCCTCAAATGCTCGAGGTATTCATGAGAAAACAAGTTGGAAGCACCCCCACTTAATCCATAGGGGAGCTTTCACATGTTCTTAGCTTTGTATGTATCCTAGTTGCATGACGATCCCTACTCCTTGCTTTGACAGCAAATATAAGGAATTCGCCATTGCCTAATGGTCAGCTAGGTTGATGCAAGATTTTGTTTGTTTTTTACTTCTTAAAACCCCAATCATTATTCTATTTCCCCATTAATTGCGAGGCATAGGCTTGTGCTCAACTCTGCATAGGTAGTTGAGCGATTGACTAACGTAGATGGAAGATCCTACTATTGTATGTGGTATGCCTCGGGTTGGTGTTTTTGAAGAAATTGGTAATGCATAACATCTTTTATCTATGGCGGATATTACTTTGTTCATAACATAATTTTGGTATTCTCTCTAAACCTTTGGAAATGAGAATTTGGACTTCACAAAAAAAACCTCTTTCTTAACCTCCATGGAAATGGAATTAGAAGGATGGCATGTACTACTCCCTTGCTAGTTAACCTTTGCTTGCTCACACAAAGAATATGGATTCACTTTTGGACATGGTTTCAGTGTAAGCTTTATAATTAGCAACAATGTGCTTGGATAGTCAACCTTGTACTTGAGGACGAGCAAGGTTTAAGAATGGGATGGTTGATGACTCTAAATGTTACACATTTTTAGATCTCATTTGTTGCATGTTATGTCCATATATAATGTCCCATTGAACCAAACATATGTCCATTATGCATGATTTCTTGTTTTTACTATCTCCATTGTGAGCATTGCATAGTTTGCGTTTTTATTAATTTGCTTTGTTTCGTTGTGTCTACGATGTTTTAGACAACCTAGGACCAAGAACGTTGAAAAGGCACTGGATGGGTTCAATATGAAGGACTTCCACGCACCAGACTTAGACATTTGGGGTGAAAAATTGTTATTTTTACAAAGTGCTCCAAATCAAAATCTAATACCATGGGTGCATCGACGACGTCGTTCATACGATTCCAACGAGTCCAAGAACGCCGAAATTCGAGTTCGTATGAAGAAATGACGATTATTATACCACAGGAGTCTAGAGCGTTCGACGACACACGGTACGAGCGCTCATACTGGCGCTCACACCACTTCCTTACAAGCCCGAAAAGGCTTATATCATATGGGATCCTTTATCGATTTCATCCCTGTTTGTTCCCACGACTTCCTTGGCCATCAAGGGATGTTTTGGGAAGCTATTTGGCTCATCTAGAGCCCTTGGATCAAAGGAGAAAAGTTACATCTGCTAACTCCCATAGGAGTTGTTGGGGTTCCCTAAAGAGGAAGGGTGAAACAAAACAACAAAAAATTATTTCCCTCAGTTAAAAACCAAGGTTATCAATCAAGTAGGAGTTCTCCCAAGCTTGGAACGTGAGCAGCACCTGCGCACAGACAACTACAAACTTGCACCCAACACTTCAAGAGGGTTGTCAAGCCCCTTGTCTTGCTAATTACAAGATTAAATGCAAATGATATAGATAGATAGTAGCAAAGTGGCACAGAAATAAAAGGAGAAATTGTATAGAAGAATTCAATGCTGGAGAATAGACCAAGGGGCCATAGGTTCACTAGTGGCATCTCTCTCAAAAACAACAAGTAGCATGCTAAGCAAATGACAGTTGGGCAATTGACTGAATTGCAATATTCATGAATATGATCATTCATGGCATAATCTCATATAGACGTTACATTCATGGTATTTCTAAGTGCATATTGATATTCATGACTGTGATCATTCATGGTATTTCTAAGTGCATAATCTCATATAGATATTACATCCGTGATAAGTAGCATGCTAAAGATTCAATTGATTTTAATGAACAATCAGATCATAAAGTGATAATTCATCATGTTCCAACGAACACACCACAACTACATCGAATTGATCCAGATCATGTGAGAAGGCTCACGGGAACATGGTATTGAAGATCCAAAAAGAGAGAGAGAACCATCCAGCTACTAGTATGGACACTAAGGTCCTAGTGGAACTACTCACACATGGTCATGGAGGCGACAAGGTTGATGAAGATGGCTCTCACAATGGCTTCCCCCTCCGACAGAGCTCAGGAAGAGGCCTCTAGATGGGATCTTCGCGAAATAGGAACTTGTGGTGACGATAAAATTCTTCTGAAGATATGGCGGAGGGTTTCATTATTTATAGGGAATTATGGTGGTGGAATCAGGTCAAGATGGTGCAGGGGGGCCACACGGCCAAGTGACACGCCATATCTTCAATACCATCAAATGTCTAGGGTATGCAGGACATCAAATGTCTAGGGTTTCCACCCACCCATATCTTCAATACCCTATGTCTGCAGGACATCAAATGTCTAGGGTATCCACCCATACCACCCCTATGTTTTACTTTGATCCTTAGTTATATATCTATAACACATAGTCGATTGTTCTCTATTCTAATGGCAGGAAGGCAGGAGACGTATTTAATCATAGTTCTCTTTTTTGTGTTGCTAGGACATGATTTCAATCATTCTCAGATCACTGTGATCATGTGGGTATGCACAACCTCTAGAAATTTAGGAAGGGCGAGCACATTTTGTGCATCAAGGGCATTATCTTCGAGAAAGAGAGCCTTTGTGGTGCACACCAAGGTGGGAAGCAAGTTTTAGGTTCTCACCCCCATGAGAACGTCATGACTATCTCGAGGATGCTCAAGCTCTTACACACATTTATAAGAGCCTCGGAGGCCACTCTCTCAAACTTAATATTGCCAATGATTGTTCTAGATTTATATCGTTGTTTTTCTAGGATGACAATATGCTAGTTCAAAGCATATTCAGGACCTTTACGAGAAACAAAAAGCACAAAATCTATTCAATGTGAAAATCAAGATGGTGAGGACTAACATATGACAGAGTTCAAGAACACCAACGTCGATACTTTCCCTGATGAAGAAGGAACTAAAAATGTGTCTCCACCACATATACTCCTCCAAAGTTGTGGAGAGAAAGAACCGAAATTTTATCTAGATGGCATGGAAAATGATGGGTGAGTAAAAGGCGCCAAGATACTTTTGGGCCGAGGCCGTCGACATCGCTTTCCACACCATCAATTGACTCTATTTCCACAAGCCACAAGCTTCTCACCGGTTAAAAGCCTAAGTTAGCTAGTTTCGTGGCTTTGGTTAAAACTTCTATGTCTTTGATAAACACCATATAACCAAGTTATCTTATTAAAACACATGAAGATTACCTACTTAGATGTTGATCAAATTGGAGTATTCGATGAACTCTCTGTGGAAGTCATGGAGGTAAACGAATCTGCTGAGAGAAGACCTACGTGACGTTATGCGCGCTAGATTTAGCGATGATATCTTGATTATTTTCACCCATATGATGCTTTGTCTGCGAACGGATGTCGGATCGTGTACCCCATGAAGGCCCTCTAAATCTTCATTGGGCCATCAACAACTCAATTGGAGGCCCAACGTGGCCCGTTCTGGCACCCGTGGCCTTCTCCCACCTAGCCTCTTGTCCCCGTTGCACCCTTTTGTATCATGTCTTTCTCTCCCAATGCATCTCTCTTCTGAGTCAACTCCTCTGGCGCCACCTATCTTTCGAGCCACTCTCCCCCAGTGCAGCTCAACATCACCTCTTTTCTTCAATCACCTAGTGCCGCCTAGCTATTCTTTCATCGTGTGCGACCATGAGTCTAACCTTAGTCGTGAGGGTTCCTAGAGCGGCATCACTATGGATTCCTATACGCCCCCTTGCGCCTCCAGCTAGCTCCTCGTAGTATTTATATTATACTTCTTTATAATTTAGTTTTATCAGGCTATATTCTAAACTAGTATATTTTTCATTAGTTAGTCATCATGTATAACCACATAACAAGCATGTATAACCACATAAAAACGTTGCTAACTAGAATATTAGATATAAAATTTCTAATATCTATCATTGAAAAATAAACACTTGCACCATGCTAAACATAAATTGTGTCTTGTAGCAAAAGTTATTTTCTCTTTTCAAAACAATGTGCTTTAAAACATCTTTAGACCAAATTATTCTATAATCCCAAAGGAAGAAAAATACAAAATCCTCTACAGATTAATCTATGAAAATTGAGTAACTTGAATTCTCTCTCTCTCTCTCTATCTATCTATCTATCTATCTATCTCTCCAATATCTTGTGAGTGTTCGTTATATTTCAATGTGTCCAACTTTATTAATATCGATCTCTAAATTGTATAAAGAAATATCTTGATAGTGGTTTCTACACTAGTAGAAAACGGCCCATTTATCCCGGTTCCAGAGGCCCTTTAGCCCCGGTTCTGGAACCGGGACTAAAGGGTCGGGACTAAAGCCCAAAACCTTTAGTACCGGTTCACTTACGAACTGAGACAAAAGGGGCTCCACGTGGCCGCTGCGGGGCGCCCAGGCAGGAGGACCTTTAGTCCCGGTTGGTAACACCAACCGGGACCAAAAGGCATCCACGCGTCAGCTAGCAGGAGCTGGGGTTTTTGTTTTTTTTAAAGGGGGGGTTAGGGGGTTTTTGAGGGTTAATTTAGGGGTTTCATATATTGTCTTAGCTATCTAATAGAGAGAAGTGTCCTCTCTTTCTCCGTGCTTGGTCGACGCTAACTACTATATACATATAGAGAGAACTCGACACACTAGCTAGTAAGCAAATGAAGGAACCATTAATTACACAAAATCGTCATGAACATATACAGAGAGGAGTGACCTCTCTTTCTCCAAGAGATTGGTCAAACAACAAGTTTTCATATATCTATCTGAATCATAGACAGGACGAGGGCCGACGGAGGCGGATACCAAAACCATGGTACTATATGATAACAAACAATAATAAAAGTGAGAAAATTACACAAGTATATATCTAAATCATACAAGTAAGAACTTTTTTCTTTTAGAAAGAAGATAAGAACAAGAGGCTCACCACGGTGGTGCCGTCGCGGGCGATCGACTGCGGTGAGGACGGGGACGGGACAGGACGGACCGTCAAACCTAGACAAATCTTGAGGAAAATGGAGTTTGGACAAGGAGCTTCGAGAGGAGAAAGCTTAAGTGTGGCTCGGGCATTTTATCGAACACCTCATGTGCATATGAGGTGAGCTAGAGAACCACAAAGCTCTCCCACGGCCGGCCAAAAAACAAAGCAGTGGCTCTGCTCGCGGGCAGGGGCGGGGATATATATAGGCCACTCTTTAGTCCCGGTTGGTGGCTAAAACCGGGACTAAAGAACCACATTTGGTCCTGGTTCCAGCCACCAACCGGGACGAAAGGTGCTGGGCCAGGAGCGAGGCCCATTGGTCCTGGTTCGTGTCTGAAACCGGGACCAAAGGGGTCAGACGAACCGGGACAAATGGCCCCCGAGGCCCGGCTGGCGCCCTGGCCTCACGAACCGGGACTGATGCACCCATTAGTCCCGGTTCATAGGGGAACCGAGATTAATGCCCTTTTCAGGCCTGGACCAAAGCCCTGTTTTCTACTAGTGCTAGTGTATAGTTTGGTATAAAGAGATAATGTGTTTATGAAGAGCTACACGTCTCAATGGTAAGAGCATAATAGTTTCCTTGAGTTGCGAACAACTAGGGAAGTGGTGGTGAAGTGAGCAGGTTAATAGGTCTCATGGGCCAAGAAATCAAAATAGACTAACATGGGACTCTGGCCTCCACTATTCATGGCATGTACTCCCTTTTTGAAGGATGGATGACAGGATTGTTGCATGTATGCCATTGTTGATTTATCTAGGGTAAAATATTTTGTATGTCATTGTTGCATTATCATCTTCTTCATGGAGGTGTCATTGTTTTCTAGAGTAGTTTTTCATCGGCTCTAGTATCGCTTTCATGGTTGTGTTTGTGTCGACTATAAGAGTAGCATATTGTCGTGTTGGCGACGACAAGTTTTCTTGTCACGACATGGTCTGTTTAGCTGTTTGGTAGACAATTTTGACTTCGACACCTAGGACATCAGCTAGATAAAATTTTAATTATTTGTATTGCATAGTCTGAGTGATGTAAAATAACCCTTCAGTTATATAAAACATGAAAAATAGGGGAAAAGGTACAGTGAAAACATGGACATGAAGTTTGTGGTTTTCACATTTCTCGACTGAGAGAAAACAAAGGTGAAACAACGGTAGCATTAGGTTTGGTGAAGTTACACCTAGAGGGTTTGGCAATTGTGTTTGTATTGCCGTAATATAGCGGATTGATGCAAGACATATGTATGACAACGCAAAATTTAAACTTCAAACAGATGCGATGAGAAAATAGAAGGAGACAAATCCAGTGGTGAGTAGTGTCAAATCCACTCAATTTTCTGTGATTTTTCATAATGTTTTTCTATGGTGCCATAGTTTGGGAGCTCGACAACACCCTAAGCACTATAGCACTAGTATCTCGCGTGTTATACTTAGCTCTTTAACTTTATGGAAAAGTTAACTGATTGGGAGAGTGGTGGCAAGCGAATCCCTTTTGATGGCAGTCAAACGGTGGCAGTTTAAAAACGAAAATTGCCTTCTCTGACAGAAACTTTCATGTCGCTCTGAAGAAACTGTCATCCCCTTAAACTAAAAATGCGACCAAAATCGTTTGCAAATGCCACCCCCTCTATGCTACCGTTCGCCAGGTAAGCGGGTCCTAATTTTATCTCTATCAAATCCAGACAAGCATTCTCTGTTTCTAATTTGACTACATGCATCACTCTAACGCAGAGGCCCGGGGTTATCCTCCTTTTCTAAAAAAAATCTTTGTTCTAATAAATGGAACCCAGTAGACAAATTTATTTCTCTTGTTTTGCCAAGACATGGTTCCTTAGATCACCATGCTCTTTATCTTGAGCCTCATGCAAGTTCAAAATTGAGATGCCCATTTGAAATTTAAGGATGTTCTTCGGCCAATTGTGCATAATCAGTCCTCAAAGTGAATGGATTACGAGAACGTGCAACCCCCACCCATCCGCATTCCATTCCACCGCCAACTCATTCCAGAGGCATGAGTGTGCGCCCTCAAAGTGCCCACACAACAAGCATCATGTCAATACATCATCCTGAATTGGTTGTGCCTGGCAGTGGCCTTTTTGAAGGCATTATTTTAAGAGCACGGATTCTCTTCAGGATGGAAACCCAAAATCTATAATCTGGCAACGACAGCGCTTGTGCACTGTTTTCTTCTTGGAGGCGTCGTTTTTGAAGAAGTTGGACTTCGGGTGTTGTCTTGCGGTGGTTTGTGCTGCAGTTACAAGGAATTGATCAATGTAACGGGATCTTTCGTTTCTTCTTCTTCTTCTTTTTGTTTTTGGGCTGTGTTGTTGCAGAGGCTGGGTGTAATTGGCATCTCCATGATATTAATATATTCCTTTTGTAAAAAAGATGTCAATATATCATATTGAAATTCTGAAGAACCTTCATATTGCACAACTGCACTAACGCAAGATCAATAACACAGCTGCACCTGCCTTTCTCCTCTCTCAAAACTCTTTTTCCGATAATTGTAGTATTGTCTTTTTCTCCTCCTGAAAGGAACAAATATACATACTCCCTCCTTTTCGATTTATAAGGCTTATCTCAAAATTTTAGTTTTTTCATTTTATAAGGCTCAATTTGGTTGTTCACCATCACTGGTTCAGATTCCAAGATGCATTAAATAATTGCATACAAGTATTAAGAGAAAATTGACCAATGCATGCATGCATGCATTGCAATTAATGCATTGATATACATAATTTTTTTAAGGAAAATAAAAGCATTAATTGGGTGCTTTTGCAAACTACAAAAAGTATTCCATCACTCACCATCTACCTTAGTTGATGAGATTTTTGAATTGAGTTCTATAAATAAAAAAGGAGGGAGTATAATATAGTGGCCCAGCTGCTAAGGACGGTACTTGGACGAAGAAGATTATCTTTTGGCACGCAGAAAAGTGCGTGAACACAATCCAGCTCACATTCTCCTACGTAGCCGTACGTACAGGAGCAGGAGCACAAGATCTAGCCTCTGGTTGCAGGCAAAGACCAGTCATCAGTGGTGAGTACCGAAGCTGAGCAGCGTACCGGGAAACAGCAACAGTGGCGGGGGAAAGAACAAAGAAAAACAAACAAATTAGGGCACACACGGATACCAAAAAAACGCATGCGGAAACGTGAAAAAAGCCAATATCGCTCCGAACCAACACCCCTCGCCCCATCACTTTATCTTTCTTCTCTCTCTTTTTTGTTCCTCGCCGGCTCGACTGCGGCTCCTTCCTTTCTTTCTTTCTTGCGCTCTGCCGCTTGATGAACTGCCAGTGGAAGAGGGAGAGAGGGGAACACCATGAGGGTCTTTGATTCAAAGGAATTTTATAGGATTTTTGGAGGATTGAAATCCTTAGGATTCTTTCCTATGTTGGTCCTTTGATTTATAGGATTGGATTCCATAGGAATTTTTCCTGTGGAATTTTTTGTACTACATTTCATAGGAAATCTAACATCCACTTCAACCTTTTTTTATAATTCCTTTGTTTTCCTGTGTCATCAAACATTCATTGCTAATCCTATAGGATTCAAGTGGGCATGCCACTCCAATCCTATACTTTTTCTATTCCTACGTTTTCAAAATCATACGAATCAAAGAGGCCCTGAGTTCAGTAGCACACTGTTCCAAACAACGTAGAGTACCCGAATTCATTTTTTTTCAGCAGACCTGCCTCCATAATTCAGTGAATAAACCAGCAGAACATGTGTAATCAAAGTTTGAAATCCATTCGAAATGAATCTTAGGCTCTGTTTGTTTCAGCTTTAGGACAGCCGTCTGGAATCAGCTTTGCTTGTCAGTGAAACTGAATCTGGATTCGGGCCGTTTTCAATGCAGTTGTCTGCGGCATGTCAAGGTGTACTTCGGTGGCAAGCTGATCCACGGGTGATTCGGAGCCAAGTGAAGGGCCTTCGTTTGAAATCCCAAGTTTTTCCTTCCAAATTTGAGCAGCCGCTGCACCAATATCCCTCTCTGTCTCCAAGATGGAAGTCCTCTCTCTCACAGAGTCACATGCTTAAGTACTGGCATGGCAGCAGTAAACACTTTCCCCCCGAAGGCATTGCTTGGTGTGCATGGTTTGCCCCTCTATCACTGCCCTCCTTGGGTCTTGCTAGGGCAGCGAGCAAAAGCAGAGAGAGGGAGAGAGAGAGAGAGTGACCATCCTAAGATTCCACTGCAAGCGCTTTATTCCCTTCCACCCTCGCACGTATTTGAGCCAAGCTCGCTCACTCACACACACACAACGGCTCAAGTTTTTCTCTTTCATTCAAGATTCACTCCTCTTGCCCTCTTCCTCCTCAGATAAGCTGTGTGGTAGGCTGGCTACTAGTAGGAGAGGAGTAGGATCGTATTTGGTTCTTCTTCTCCCTTTGCTTGGGAAGCCGGTAAGCTACCACTGCATCAGTGTTGCCAGCCAGCCAGCCAGCCCCTCCCCTGCCCGTCCTCCTCACTCGCAGAGAGAAGAGAAGAGAAGAGAGAAGAGAATCCACATTTTGTTCTCATCCTCATCAATCCTCTATCTCTCTTTCCTTTCCATCAAATCACAATCTTTGTTTATAGAGTGTATGTAGCCCAACAGTGGCCGCATTGTCTCTACCCCCTCCCTCTTCTCTTCTTCCTTCCTTGGCCCCCTCCCAACTCGCTCCCGAGCAACCTGCAGGCTGCAGCTTCGACCCTGGGCTGCTTGCTGCATGACCGCTGTGCTCCCCTGAGCCTGAGCTGAGGACGGAAGGGAACAATGAGAGATGGCTGCGACACCACCAAGAAGAGCAAGGTACCGCCCTCCCATCCCCCTGTCTTCTTCCTCCTGGTTCCTCTGTTTCCCTGTGCCTGAATGCGGTTCGGTTGCTGTGGCGTGTAGCTGTCGTGGTCCAAGAGCTTGGTGCGGAAGTGGTTCAACATCAGGAGCAAGGCCCACGACTTCCACGCCGACGACGCCGCCGCCGCCACCGGGAGGAGGGGCGACGACGACGAGTGGAGGGGCAGCAGCTTCGCCAGGAACGAGCCGACCAGCGCCGCCAAGAAGAGCCGGACGGAGCGGCCGTCCAGGAGGAGCCGCGAGCACTCGAGGCGGGGCAAGATCGACCTCGACGCCGCCGAGGCCACCGTCACCATGGACTACAGGTTGGTCCACCGCCGCCCGCGCCGCCCCTGCATTCGCATTATATAATTCCATCTTCCTCTCCAGTCTCCCCCCTGTGTGTGTGGCCTTGTTAATTAAAAACAACGAAACTGCCTGCAGGATCTTCGTTGCTACGTGGAATGTGGGCGGCCGATCCCCTCCCGGCGGCATGGGCCTCGAGGACTGGCTCCACGCCGCGCCGCCCGCCGACATCTACGTCCTCGGGTACGTGTCTCCGGATTTCCCCGTGCCGGGTTTCGCAATGCTGCGGGTCGGACTGACAATTTCGATGCCGCCGTGGTGTTCGTCCAAAGGTTCCAAGAGATCGTGCCGCTGAACGCCGGGAACGTGCTGGGCACGGAGGACAACGGGCCGGCGAGGAAGTGGGTGTCGCTGATCAGGAGGACGCTGAACGACCTGCCGGGCGCCGGCAGCGGCAGCGGCAACGGGAGCTTCCGGACGCCGTCGCCGGCGCCGCCGGACCCGGTGGCGGAGGCGGACGACGACTTCGAGGGGGCGAGGCATCAGACCAACAACGCGGCCTTCTTCCACCGCCGGTCCTTCCACAGCCGGAGCCTGCGGATGGAGGGCGACGCCCTGGCGCCGCAGCCCAGGCTGGAGCGCCGGTACAGCGTCTGCGACCGCGCGATCTACGGCTCCCGCCGGCCCAGCGACTACGAGGCGCACTGCCGGTGGGGCGGCTCGTCGGACGACGACAACAACACCGGGGAGTCGCCCAGCACGGTGTACTCGCCCATGTCGTACGGGTACGGCCACGCGCCGTCCCTGGACGACGGCCATAGGCCAGCTTCTGGTCACACTAGGTACGGTTCAAGTTCCATACCATGTACTCTGTCAACACATGCTATTTTTAATGGAGCCAAAGTACATTATGGTCTGATAAATAGACGTGGTGAGTAATCTGTGTTGCAATCTGATGTTCTTCAGATATTGCCTGGTTGCAAGCAAGCAAATGGTGGGATTGTTTCTGATGATTTGGGCTCGGAAGGACATTAGGGATGACATCAGAAATCTCAAGGTTTCCTGTGTTGGCAGAGGATTGATGGGCTACCTTGGGAACAAGGTTGGTCACTGTTCGAATGCTATGTGGTTATCATAATTTTTGCAATGGTTTACATTGTGTGAATTGATCACATTCAAGAGGCATTGTTAGCTTAGAAATAGTATTCAACCGGCAAAGGATTTGTTTTCCAGGGTTCGATTTCGATTAGCATGACATTGCACCAAACAAGCTTCTGCTTCGTCTGCAGCCACCTGACGTCGGGGCAGAAGGAAGGCGACGAGATGCGGCGCAACTCAGATGTGCTTGAGATCCTCAGGAAGACCAGGTTCCCAATGGTTTACGGGCAGTATGAGCGCTCACCGGAAACTATCTTAGAGCATGAGTAAGCAAGCACAGAACCTTAGAATTGTCCCCTAAAGCTTGTTTTCATGTGCATTTGGTGCAATATCGGGGCCCTTAACGCGCCTTTTCTTTCAGTCGAATCATCTGGCTCGGGGACCTAAATTACCGAATCGCACTTTCCTATCGGTCAGTGAAGGCCCTGGTGGAGATGCGCAATTGGAAAGCATTGCTGGAGAAAGATCAGGTGAGAGCTTGCAAACCTTCTTGATCACAATTTGTGTATGTGTGGTGTGTACCGTTGGGATCCCGGGAAAGCTGTAAAATTGTTATGTCACAGGCAATCAGTGCTTTTGTCTTGTCATTGTTTCACTTTAACATGTTGCAACATTACTAATAGGTCGGCAAAAGCCGAGGAGCTCTTGTTGTTCTCATTATGAAAATGATTACCAGACATTGTAGTAGTATGATCTCATTGACATGTCAACTTGACACTTTCAGCTGAGGATTGAACAAAGAGGCGGGCGGGTGTTTGCCGGGTGGAACGAGGGGAGGATATACTTCCCGCCGACATACAAATACTCAACCAATTCTGACAAGTATGCCGGGGAGGACATGAACCAGAAGGAAAAGAGGAGAACTCCTGCATGGTACGATTATTACACTAATGTGCCGGATATTTGCCAGATTTTGTACAGTTTAAGAAACTTGGTGATCCTGTTGTGCAGGTGCGATCGCATTTTGTGGTATGGAAGGGGCCTAGGTCAACTATCATACGTTCGAGGCGAGTCTCGGTTCTCAGATCATAGGCCAGTCTACAGCGTATTCAGTGCAGAGGTGGAGTCGATCAACCACAGTCGAATTCAAAAAATGAGTTGTTCAAGCTCGCAGTTGGACATCGGAGAGCTACTGCCCTACTCTTACGGATACACCGACATCAACCCGTATGGCTACACCGACCTGAATTTCTACTGAAAGGGTCCCTGAACTTTGGGAAAACACCCAGTGTTCAATCATGCAACTAGTGATGAGAAGGTAAGGTTTGGAGGGTGGTTTGAGTTAGCAGTTAAATGTATGTTCTTCACAGATACTAATACTCTTTCCTATGTCAGGCTGGCGAGAACAGGGGCAATTGGACATAAATGCAAGCTTCTGAATTTCTGATAAATCGGTGAACGGCATTCGTATGCCTTGATCAATACAGTTAGTTTGCTAAGCACAAAGAGCTGACTGAATTTGTCACGATCAGAGTCTTGCACATTGGATACTTTCAGAGAAGCAGTAAGTGCTTGGCTAGTTTCACAGGATTCGAAATAATTCAGTACAGGATACAGGTATGCTCCGGTTGATTTACAGTTTTTATGGTGAACAATACGTCTAATGAACTACTGATCCTAACTAGCCCTCTCTGTTTTGCAGGTGAGGACGGCGTTCTCGAACCCCACACAAGATACTCTAAAGACTGCAAGCCAGTGACCTCAAAGACTCAAATTATTTCATTTCACTGAATTCAAACTTCAAAGATAGCACTAACAAGGAACCCAGATGACGCACCGAGATGGTCTGTTTCCATATGAGACAGTACGACGATCCAATCATATGTCCAGGAGACCATGGCCGGCCACCCCAGCAAAGATAGATACTGCCACTGATGACATCGAAAATCGTGCACCAGATTATTTCCTCCCCTTCTGCACATTGTATAGCAACATTGTTGATCCTCCTCTCTCTCTCTCTCTCTCTCTCTCTCTCTCTTTCTCTCTCTCTCCCCCTGTTTCAGACAGCAACAACAAGCAGTAGCAGTAGTCCTTTGCACAGTCTACACTCCTCTGCGTGCAGTTTATAAAAGCTTGGGGAAGAAAGAAAGAAAGGGGGCCATGAATGAATGCCTGCATTGCTCCTCCTCATACTATCATCTATCTCATCTCATCTCATCTCCATGGATGGATGGGAAAGGGGCGCAGCGCATAGATAGGGAGGGGCCATGGCCATCATTGTTCACGCTCTGCTTCACCAGCAATGTCTGAATCAGCTGAGCTGACCAAAAGGCAGTAGTAGTGGTATTACCTGTCACGTTTTACCAGCCTTCTTCTCTGCATGCAGGAAACTTGTGCAGTGCACTGTGCGTTCTCGGCCAGAAAGGCCTTTGTTTACGTTTTGTACTGTGTGAAGTGTCGATGCACGCACGCCATGGAAATGATTTGATTTGCTAGTGCCTCGTGATGAGCAGATTGAGTGGTGAGTGCAGTCCGAAGATGAACTGCAGGTCAGGTGGTTCAGGGTTCGGGTTACTGTAGTACGTGTGGGCTTGCTGTTCTCGGAGCAAATCATTGTCCAGGAGAGACCCAGCCGTACGAGCAGAAAGAAGCGATTTAATTTAGCAGTATAAACACTGTCAGATCTCCAACCTACGGCGTGCCAAAATGCTGTCAGATCATATCTCAGACCCAGCATGCTGATAGCTCTACGTAATTAGCTTTTAGTTTTAGCCTACTTTTTCAGCCGAAGGAACTGGCTAGCCCTAGAGCCTTTGCTCATTGGTCTGTTAGCACAAGGTTACCTTGGTGTAGTACCTTGAAAAGAGTGAGCTGGAGGAAACGACAGCCATCATTTCCGCGGGCCGCAAACAACTGTGAATTTTACCCAAACCCTGCTTATATCATCAAGTATGTGGACCTTGCTAAGAGCATCTACAACCGGACCTCCCACGTTTGTCCCAATTGTCCGGACGGGCTGTCTGATCACTGTCCGAACCCAAAAACATCACCCAACTGGGTTTCGCAAAACGAGCCCGGGTTGTCCGACAACCCATATCCAGCTCATACATGGGACGGATACAAGGCCCAAACACGCTCGGACACCGCTACCACGTCGGATCGGCCTGCTATCCCCCCCCTTGTCCCCTATGGAGTACCAATGCTTGCGACTGCTTCGTGTTCAAACGACACCCCATCGGCCCGTCGCCCTACGTTAAATGATATGCGGTTGCCGAGGAACCTACTCCGGCGCCACTCATACGTCCGTCTGACGCCCAGCATTGCCATCAGCCCGCTATATAAACTCTAGCCCCGCCCATAACCGCAGTCATCCTCCTCAGGTCCCTTTATCCTCTCAGCACCACGCCCACCATGGCCCCCTCGCGCTCCAAAACCCTCTGGGACAACCTCTCGTCCGAGCAGAAGAAGGAGATGGCCGCCATTGCTGCCGCCGGCAGGCCGGCAAGCAGGCGGAGGCCGCCGACATTCCAATGGAGGACGCAGCCGAGGACGAGCCGGCGCCACCCTCCTCGCCGGTGCATGCAAGCATCACCATCGGCGAGGCTCGTGCCCACTACATGGGCATGCTGCAGGAGGAGCGGGAGGCCAAGTTCCGGGAGGTGCAGGCCGAACAGGCCTACAACCTACGTCTCCTCGACGAGCACCGGCGCATGGAGGAGCAACTCGGACTTGCCGGAGCAGGCAGCGTTGCTCGACTCCTACCTCTCCGCTCTATCAGGCTGAATTACAGGCCGCCTACAAGAAGATGGACCGGGCGGCAGATGAAGTGTTCAGCAAGGGCGACGACGAGGAGGACATCACTGGCTCCACAAAGGCCGCGCCCCGCCGCCACGACCAGGAAGCCGGCACGTCCGCGGGAACCTTCGATAGCGAGGAAGAGTAGTGCATGGTAGGTCGCAGTCACTCGGGTCCCAAGAAGGCCACCGCTCTTCCCTCCCGTTGAAGCCAAGCTTGATGGGCTCAACATCATCGGTCAATTAACCGCTCATGCTGCAGAGATGGAGGCTGCGGAGCTAGAGCTGGAGACCGCCGAGGCGGAACTGGAGAAGCCAAAGGCAACAACCAGAACTTCACTTTGCCGGGCTCACGGCCGGACATGGGAAATGGGCGCCAGTAATCATTTAGATTAGGTTCAGGGTAGGGTTTAGTTAAAAATTGTCCAAATGTAACGAATTTTGTCTGGTTTATAGGAAAACCAGTCGGTTTGCAGGAATTTCATCCGCTTATTTGAAACCCGCCTTTGAAATGTATGCAGGCAGCGTTGAATGCCCGACTCCCGCATTTGTGTCCGCGGATTGGTCATCCTGTTCCGCGGACCGATGCGGGAGAGAATTTGCAGTTCAACGTTGTAAACGCACTTACAACTACAAACAAGTGAAATGAAGCGAACCGAGCTATGCTCAGATGGTTAGGTTTCTTGTGGTGAAAACATGTGCTCACATTTTTCTGGATTTATCTTAGATTTTCTCGTGATGTTCGTTCAGTGGGAGGCGACATTCTCGTCGACTACGAGGGGCTTGTGGTGACTTCATCAATCTCAAGATGTTGTGACGGTTCAGTATCTCGGACATACTCAAAGGGGTATGGTGGTTGCATGCGTCATAGAAGTGACTGTATGTGCGTTTATCTGAGCATGTGCGCTTGTACGGTGTTAAAAATATACCAACTTCATTCCATAATGTAGTGCGTCCACGCTTTCTGAGATCTTAATTTCGATACGAGTTCAGTCTTCAGTGGTGTAATTTTTTCTCCCGTCACAGTCAGTCTCGTCGGTTAAATTTATGGTCAAACTTAGATCTCGAGAAACGCGGGCGCACTACATTGTGGAACGGAGGGAGTAGTAAATAAAAATATATTCTTTTAGTTTTGAAAAATATTAATTAAGATGCATATATACCCCACCCCTATATGTTTACTGCCAATCAGTGTATAGCACATCAACTATATATGTGTGCAATTTTTTTTAGCAAGAAAACATCCACATTATTATCATTTTCATTCATTACTTTTTCAAATGCATATATAAGTACACAGTTTTTTCCATGCCGTGTAGGAGAAAACTTTAACTTGATCGCGGATAGATCAAAATTAATGTGCATAGTAGAGTATGGGAAAAACTGACAATGACACATTGGACCCTTTGCCTTTGGTCTTTGAGTTCGAAGTGATCGTAGAAAAGCACGCTACAGACGCATGAGAAGACACGACGCCTGAGTAGACTAGACCCCGTAGGCATTCATGGTGAACAGCGAGCGAGGTGCCAGGCATACTTTGCATGGGCCCGAAAGATCTTTATATGGGGACTCCATTGATCGGATTTTGCATGCATTTCTGGGTTGATTGTGTCTGTGCTAATGATTGGCCAGGGTGCCACAGTGGCAGTATCATGCATGCACGTTGGCTGCTGCCCTAGCTCTGGATGAGCTTTCTTCACGCATGCAGTAAAAATATTGTTATGGACAAGAAGTTTGAATTTGCGGTTGCTGATCTGTGTCGTGTCGTGTATATTTATGTGTAATACAAAATTAAGCCGTAAAAACATGTAAACGGAGGCTAAAAAAAGGTTAAAAAAGTGTATAGGTACAACAGAAGGTGGTGGAGGAGCACACCGCAACACTAAACAGAACCTAATATTAGGAGTACATTGTTTTTCTGCCGAAAATTCATTTCTGCACCCGCGCTGACGAAAAAAATCAAAACAAATACTATAAAAATTCAAAAAATTTCAAATAAAATTTGTGTGGTAGAAAATTTGATGCATGATGCCCGCTTCAAATTTCAAGTTATTTTGACATATGAGCAGCTCTCAGCAAAAAAGACAAATTGGGGGTCTGTAAAAATATTTACTGTTTATGTACTGTTTTGACCCGATTTGTCTTTTTTGCTGAGAGCTGCTCATATGTTCAAATGACTTGAAATTTGGAACGGGCCTCACGCATAAAAGTTTCTACCACACAAATTTTATTTGGAATTTTTTGAATTTGTTTTGAATTTTTTACGAATTTTTTTCTAACCGGGTGCAGATGAGCCTGGGCACCAAAACGTCCTACTCGTTTTTCTGCATACTATCTTCATCTGAAATTAGTTGCCGTTGAAATGGGTGTATCTAAACATGTTTTAGTGTTAGATGCATCCATTTAAGCGATAAATAATTTCGGGCGAAGGAAGTACACCTCAGACTGGATTCCATTATCTTTTCTGTACGGAACAAAAATACAATAAAAGCATAGCCAGAGCCAATGCTAGTAGTAAGTACGGCTATACAAGTCCATGTTCATTTCTGACGTTCGCGAGCGCATCATTTATGGGACGCTTCCCACATTTTTCAGTGAGGATTGGCCGATCGACAGGGGCGTAGCACGGACGGGGAGCGAGCCGAGTTGATTGCTGAAGTTGGCTTGCGAGTTGCGACAAGGTCGTCGTGGCAGCAGCAGCAGCAGCTACGTGCAAGCACCATCAATCCATCGAACGACGTGCATGCATGGCCGGCCGGCGACCCTGACACAGACCGCATTAACGCCCACTGTCCAGACCTGCGTCGCCGACGTCACCGTACGTGCCTTCTCCCCCCAGAAAACCATGGCGCCAGTCATGCACCACAGGCCAGTCTTCTCCTGCTTGCTTGCTCATGCGTGCGTGCGTGGGAGTGAGCGGCTTTGTTTTTGGAGGATGCGTACGTAGGAGTGACCGAGATAGCGATCGAGTATTCGTCACGACAGCAGCAGGGAAGCAAGCAAGCAAAGCGATCGATCCATCGATCTCCCACCGGAACAGGCAAAGAATGTCGTTCCTTTCCACGCCAGGCCCCATGCAGGCCCAGGGTGTTCAATCGCGTCAATGATATACTACTACTCCTACCATGCATGTCACCGTGCATGCATGCATGCACGGCGTACCGTTTTAGCAAGATGTTCTTTCTCTTTGCGTGTATATGCTTTGCAGGGTTCTCCTCTCTCGCAGAAAAGACTAGAGACGGAGATGTGTGTGTGTGTGTGTGATGAATTGTCGAGCCGCATGCATGCATGCATAGACAATGCCACGCTTTTGCATGCATGCATGGAGGATCGACACGGGCGCGGCCACAGTACATAAAGACCAAAGCGCGCTATAGCTATAGCTATATATAGCCTCCGATCTCGATCACTCAAACTCAAAGCGTGGGCGGATATATGCGTGCGTGAAAGCAAAGGAGTGTGTAGATAGAAGGTTAAAGACAAAATCAGCCATGCACGTCTCGTCAAATCGCCATGCTTGTCGTCTAAGCAAGGCCGACCGTTGTTTTAATTTACTGCATGCAATCACTCCTCAAGATCTGTAGAAGATTAAAGACAAAATCAACCATGCACACGTCTCGTCAGATCGTCGCACTTGTCTTTTCGCAAAAAGAAAAACAAAATCGTCATGTATACTTGTCGGTTAAGCAAGGCTGACCTGGTTATTGTAAGTTACTGCGTGCATGCATGCATGCAACGAGTGACAATCATATAAAGCTGCCTACCCCGGGATATACGTATGATGCTGAATCTAACGGCATGCTGTGCACGGATGCTAAAACCACTGCACCATTTCACTCCAGCCTCCAGGAAGAGACGAGGACAGGGGAGGTAGATCGAGCATCTGGCCTGTGGGAAGCAACCAACACATGCGTGCATCCAATATCAACCTAGCTAAGCTAGCACCATAGCTTTCGCTTTGGAAGCGGGAGAAGAGGCTTTGGGCTTGGAATTTGGAAAGAAACAAGCTGGGCAAGACGACCTTTGGGAATGGCGTTGTTGCGTGCCGCAGAAGCATCCGTCAGTCAGTCAGTCGCGACAGGGGACGGGAGGAGAAGTACCACGCCCCATACTTGCCAGCATCGCACTCTAGTCGCCTTTTTTCGTGCACATCCGGTATGCATCTATGCGCCCGTGCATATGTGTGTTCTGACTTGTACACAGGCAATGGTGATGGCAATGGCAATGGCATGCGTCTCAAACTTGTATTCTGACTTGTACCACAGCACAGAGAGATTGGAAAGATACTGGACTGGATGTCTACCTCAGGAGTTTACGAGTGATGGATGGATCGATCGGTATGCTATGCATGCAGAGCCTCCCAATGCATGGTCTTGTCTTGTAGCCCTTGAACTTTTGCCCCCGTGCATAGGGGCAGCGGTTGGATCGATGCACCATGCATACATGTGTGGTGTACGTACGAGACTCAGTGACCCGTCAGTCATAGTCAGCTGTCACGTTACGTACGTACGTCGAATGGATTGATCGACGAGTCACGTCCAGGTCCATTCATAGAGCTTGTGCGAACTGTATATATGGCGGATACGTGTACTTTGTGCGAATTGATCATCGCGCGTGATCAAACATGCATAGACCAAGTGATCTTTCTTTCCTCTCTCGTAGGGAAATCCTTCTTCCTCCGTTCTTCACCGGCGAGCCTTTAGATCCGCCTTCCTTCCGCCTGCCGGTGATGAGGAGGGGATTTCTGACACCTCTGATCCAGCTAGTAGATAGGTAGGATTTTAGTCCTCAAAGAGGCAGCTTTTTTTGCGGGTGTTTGGAAGGATTTTAGTCCTTGCGGGGACGACGTTTAGAAGGATGGCGGCGCTTCTTCTTCAAGTCAGTCTTCCGAACTTCGATCCTCCTCAAGTCCGTCCATTGGGACAGATTGAACAGAGCTCCGGCGTAGATTCTTGCCAGCTCCTCGGGACGGTGAGGTTAGAGCAACTCCAACGGGCCGACCAAACGAACGGCGTTTTTGTCCGCTTTTTGTCCATTTGGGTCGGCCGCCCGCCCGCCGTCCGCCCTCTTTTAGTTTTGGGTCGGCAGTGCGCCCAACGATCCGACCCATTTCATGACCGCGCGCGTTTAAGATCATGCCGTCGCCCTGGTTTTGGCGCTCCAGCGCGGGGGGGGGGGGGGGGGGGGAAGCGGCCTAGCGCGCGCTGGTTTTGGCGCTCCAATGCGCGGGAAAGGTTCGCGCGCGCGCCGCGGCCGGCGCTCGTTATAAAGAAGGTGCTCCCTCTGCGCCACCATGTCGATCCGCCGCCTGGGCGCTTCGGATTTTCGCGGGGTCCGCGAGCGCCGCTCCGGCGCCTTCTCCTCCGAGATCTGGTTTCGCGAGAAACGTCTCATCCTCGGCACCTTCAACATCGCAGAGGAGGCGGCCCGCGCGCACGACGCGGCGGCGTGGCGCCTCCTGAGGCCTCGTCGGGATATGAATTTTCCCTACGTGTCGAGCTAGCGGGCGCAGGATCTGGCGCCTCTCCCGCGGCTTTTCACCGACGAGGATCGTCGTGTCCACCGAAGGCGGCAGCATCGCCTCGCCATCGCAGAGAAGGACGTGGAAGCCTTGGTGGTGTGGGGCGGAGGCTTCCCGCAGGACATCATCGACGAGCGCCAGTTCTACAAGCAATTGAGGTTGGAGAGGGACGCGAGGAGGAGGGAGCGAGCCGCCTATTGAGAGGACAAGCGTTCGCGGAAGCAGGCAGCTCAATTGAAACTGAAGCTACGAGAAACGTCGGGTTGGGACTTTGAAGACGAGCAGCTTGCTGACGCCTACATTCAGACGTCGGAGGAGGACATTACCGAGTCGGAGTCAGAAAGTGACGAGTAGTGTTCCTTTTCTTTTATCTGTGTACGCTAGAACTATCTACGTATCCATTTTAATCTGAAAAAATGGCCGGCGACGTCGGCGACGTAGCAGGCGGGCGAGGGTGTGAATCCAATGTGCCACCGACCAGTGGGCCCGGTGAGGAAAGAGGGCGAGCGCGCGCGCGTCCGTCTTGTGTCCGCGCTGACGCAAATCAGGCTAAAAAAATGGGCCGGGAATGGGTCGGCAGGCAGACGAAAGCGGACGCGCGTCCGTTTGGGTCGGCGCGTTGGGCCGGTTTTTTTGTAGGCGCCAACCCAAACGGACGGCCGTGGACGAAATGGGTCGTCCCATTGGAGTTGCTCTTAGGATTTTTCGTCGTGCGTATGCAACGACGGTACTTGGTGTCAGGTTTTTTAAATCTATTCAAGGATCAACGGGGACAACTGCGGCTCCGGGGCATTGGTCCTTAGAGGCACGTGAATGAAGACTTTCCGGCTGTCATTGACAAGGTCAAACCGACTCCGGTATGGGAGCGGCGACAACGGTGCGTCGGCGGTCCGTTCTAGCAGCGGCAATGGTCGTTCTGTGGTCCATGGACCTTGGAGTATTTTTATTATGTTTGAGGTGTTTTGTACTTCCGGAATTTTTTTTAATAATAAATCTGATCCTTTTAAAAAAAACATGCATAGATGCTCATGTTCATCTTTAATTTTGGAGCTTCTTCGAGAACGATCGGAGACGAAACTTGATCGACCGGTCACATCCATCACACCTGCCCAAAGGCCAAAGCTGAGCGTGTGGGTGTGGCCTCAGCTGATCGATCCATCGGGTTGGCCCGGCTGCGGGCGAGCTTAATGATTTCGTTCCATCGGCATGTGCGCCGTGCACGCCATGGACGCGATCATTCGTGCGTGCCTCTCCTCGGTCGACGGAGCCATGCGTCCACGACCAGCAATTAATGGTCTCTTCTTCTTCGGTCTTTCTTTTGCGGCTACCACCGGCGCGCACGAGCTAGGGTAGGAGTAGGAGCTCTCTCCAATCGACCGGCGTGACACTCATGCTTCGGTGTGGGTCGTCGGTCAAACGCTGTGCGCCGCGGCAGGGCACAGATCGAAATCCTTCCAAAGAAACAAAAGAAAGGGCGCACAGATGGAAATTTCTGTCCCTATTTGGTGGCACCGGGGATGTAGCACGCTTGTGCAAAGTGCCGGCACATTTGAACCTCAGCAAAGTTCGTCCAGGAGGGTGAGTCGCGGCCTAAGAACAGGTTGATGGACAATAGGTCAATATTTTGGTATTACCCCTTGTTGGTATAGAGGGACGGAGAAGCCCTGTCAAATCCTTTGAGTTTCATTCTTGCGAACGTACTTCCCAGATGGAATACTTAACACGTTAACTACAACATTGTAGGGTCGAGTCGCAAAAAATCTCAAATATCCTTCATCGTGAGACATATAAGCATCCCTATAAATAAAAACCAGCATATTTTGTCTCATGGTAGCCTGCTCTAGTCCCCTTACGAAAATTCCGTACGTTTTTTTTCCTTTTTCGTATTTTTCTATGTTTTAATTGTTTTTCTTTGTTGTCTTTTTGTTTTTCCAATATATGTCTAGTGTTTTCAATACACTTTGTATATTTGTCATATACACGTGAAACAATTTATTTTTCATACATGATGAACACTTTTTTCGACTTATAAGAAATATTTTCAAAAATTATGTGATTTGTTTTTGCATTTTATAATTTTATGTCTAAAATGTAATGAACACATTTTGAAACATCTCAACATATTTTAAAATATCAAGGATTCATTTTTGAATGATAAAAACATTTTTTTGCATTACCTGAACTTTTTTCATTTTGGAATACAACGATTTTTTAATGGTATGAACATTTGAAAAAATTACGTGAACATTTCATTACAGTGTACACATGTTTGGGGACATGTCCTATTTGTGTGGGGGGGGGGGGGGGGGGGGGGGGGGGGGAGGGGCCCCCTGTTTGGGGACATGTCCTATTCGCCACCCGCAGGCGGCAAATAGGCGAGGCGAAGCCCGTAGGTGAGCAGAGTTGGCCCGGCCCATTAGGGTAATGGCGTGGTTTGTGTGCTGACTACTGATTTGTTTTCTGCTGCAGCAGTTTTTTCTCTATTTCCATGTTAGTTGTCGTTTTCGGTTTTCTATTTTGGTTCCTTTTCCAATTTTTATTTTCATTTGTATGTGGTTTGTCACTTGGATTTTCTTTAGCATTTTACTTTTTTCTCTTTGTTTTCTAAACTGCAAATATTGTTACTTATGGTGAAATTTTTTAATATACACATTGAACATTTTTAATGTATGCTGAAAAGTTTTACGTACAATGAACTTTTTCCATTTATGATCAAAATTTTAAAATATATGGCAAACATTTTTTTGACATGAGGTGAACTTTTTATAAATACACACTAAATATTATATATAAATAGGTTTTTATATTTTTTAGCTTCATAAAAAAATCCAACCACCATTTTTTGAACAAAAAAAAAATAGAAAACCGAAGAGAGAGAAAGGAGACCAGCTCAATGAAGTTCCAAAAAAAATCAGCTCAGTGGAAAACAGCAAACCGCGAACTCGACCGGCAGCCCATTGGCTCCGCCCTGTGCGGCAACACAGCGTCTAGGGGGGGAGGGGGCCCCCTGTTTGGGGACATGCCCTATTCGCCACCCGCAGGCGGCAAATAGGCGAGGCGAAGCCCGTTGGTGAGCAGAGTTGGCCCGGCCCATAGGGTAATGGCGTGGTTCGTGTGCTGACTACTGATTTGTTTTCTGCTGCAGCAGTTTTTTCTCTATTTCCATGTTAGTTGTCGTTTTCGGTTTTCTATTTTGGTTCCTTTTCCAATTTTTATTTTCATTTGTATGTGGTTTGTCACTTGGATTTTCTTTAGCAATTTATTTTTTTCTGTTTGTTTTCTAAACTGCAAATATTGTTACTTATGGTGAAATTTTTAATATACACATTGAACGTTTTTAATGTATGCTGAAAAGTTTTATGTACAATGAACTTTTTCCATTTATGATCAACTTTTTAAAATATATGGCAAACATTTTTTTGACATGAGGTGAACTTTTTATAAATACACACTAAATATTATATATAAATAGGTTTTTATATTTTTAGCTTCATAAAAAAATCCAACAACCATTTTTTGAACAAAAAAAACATATAGAAAACCGAAGAGAGAGAAAGGAGACCAGCTCAATGAAGTTCCAAAAAAAATCAGCTAAGTGGAAAACAGCAAACCGCGAACTGGACCGGCAGCCCATTGGCTCCGCCCTGTGCGGCAACACAGCGTCTAGACCGGTCCAGTTATCCTCAAAAAAAAGGCCGGTCCAGTTTTGATGCCTTAGTTAGTTTCCTTCGTTCGTTAGTTTCTTGCATTTTTTTTCTTTTCATATTTCAAAATCTTGTACATATTTATTTCAAAAATTAATTTACTTAATTTTTGAAAAACATTCACTGCATTACAAATAATTCAATCAAGTAAAAATGTGTTCGCGCTTAAAAATTGTTCATGCCATTCAAAAATGATTGTGACATTTAAATAATATTCAAACATTAAAATATATTTGAATCACATTCTATAGAAATACTTCCTCCTTCCTAAAATATAAGGCACACTTAACTCTTTCTGGCCTTCATCACACAAGACCGAGGATTTCACTTATTGTGTGTCTGAAAAATTAGTATAAGGATATTGCAATAAAGTTGTTTTTGAAAAAAAAAGATGATTCCATCTATACATGTTTAATCCATGTATTTTGCTACATATTAATGGTCAAAGTCATGCATTAAACATCGTGCAACATTAAGCTTGCCTTACATTTTGGGAAGGATAGAGTATTCATGAAAATGTAAAACTTTGATCATGTCATTTGCAAAAAATGTTTTTACCATTCAAAAATGTTTTCATGAAATTTATAAAATATTTATGCGTTTATAATTATATCTCATTACATTCAGAAAATGTTCACGAATGGTAAAAAAATATTTATGAAGTTGTAGAAAAATGTTTGTGCCACATATATTTTCTTTTAACACATAAACAAAATGTTCAAGCGTGTGTTTAAAAATGTTCAACGCACATTAAAAAGGTAATCATTGCGCATTTTGCAAATGTACAACGTGTACCTAAAAATTGTTCAACATGTATTTAAGAAAATGGCCTCGTGACCAAGCGAGCAAGCAGGCCGCCACAGGGGGAGCCAGGCTTCTATTCCGTGTGTTGAAGGGAAGGCTGGCGGCACGACAGGATGAAGCACCGTAGGGCGGGTTGGGGCAGTAGCAGTACGAGATGAGGCACGGGCGACGGGACGATAGTTCTAGTGCTCGGGAGGTGAGGATTTAGGGACGTTCTTGAGGCTTTAAAGCTTTGATTTGGCGCGGAATAAGTAATTTCGGGCGAAGCAGAGAAAGATTTCGTGCACGGGGTGGAGCTAGAAGCGCGGGAAGCGGGGGAGACACATGGGGTCACTACTAGGGAAAACCCTAGCAGCAGTGCATGTGCGCGCGCTACTGCTACGACGCTACAACTAACGTTTAGCAGTAGCGCGGGTCGCCCACCGCTACTGCTACCCGTATGTAGCTGCAGCGCGTTTGGCAGAACATCGCTACTGCTAAAAGCTGCAGCGCGCCTCCTTACCACGCGCTACTGCTATACACATACCCCGCGCTATTGTTATTATTTTCTGCAACGAATTTACTCTGTTTTTGTATAGTTTTTATACAGTAGTCTCTATCATATCATACACACACTAGTCTCATCATATCTTACACATACAAATAGTCTCATAAAATCATGTCATCATCATCCAACACAAATGATGCCTCTCATCATCATCGATCTCGAAATAGCAATACAAGTTATGATGTCTCGAATACATGTAACTACATCGTCATCCCATACACATGTTTCATCATCCATCTATATCATGATATAGAAGAGAAGAGCTATCACTATGAGCAAGAGCGGAATTATGCAGTACATGAGGCGCCGGTTCTGATTCCTCTCTCGCGCTAGCATGAACCTCAAGTAACTACCTTCCGCTTCTTGTCTACTATCGAACCCTTTCTGGCTGCTGCCCGAGAACCCTGACACTTGGGCCTGACACTCTGGCCACTCGTCGTAAACTTCCGGAACCCTCCCTATGTACACGACATAGCACTTCTTCTCCATCCAGGACCTATGTACCTGTTAGAGATGCATGCATCTTCATCAAGCGAATTCAACAATGGTATGCAACATAATATACTTGAGCAACACATAGAGAAAGAGTTAGCAAAAATATGCAACATATAGTATGTTGGGAAACGTAGCATGCAATTTTAAAAAAATCCTACGCTCACACAAGATCATCTAGGAGATGCATAGCAACGAGAGGGGGGAGTGTGTCTACGTACCCTCGTAGACCGAAAGCGGAAGCGTTTGAGAGCGCGGTTGATGTAGTTGAACTTCTTCTAGCTCCGACCGATCAAGTATCGAACGTACGACACCTTCGAGTTCTGCACATGTTCAGCTCGATGACGTCCCTCGTCCTCTTGATCAAGCAAGATGTCGAGGAAGTAGATGAGTTCCGTCAGCACGACGGTGATGGTGAAGTGATCCGCGCAGGCCTTCGCCTAAGCACTACGAAGATATGACCGGAGGCGTAAACTGTGGAGGGGGGCGCCGCACACGGCTAACAATTGATGTTGTGTACTTGTGAGGCGCCCCCTCCCCCCCCCCCACACACACATATATATATATATAGGTGAGAGGGGAGGGGAGGCAGCCAGGGCGCCCTAGGGCTTGGCCGCCGTCCCCTAGGGGCTCTGCCTTGCCCTGCCCCCCTTTCCTTGATATGGAAGGGGGAAGGAAAGAGGGGAGAGGCGGAAGGAAGGGGGAATCCTATTCCCTCTCTTTCCTTTCCTCCTCCCCTTTTCCTTCTCACCTTAGGCCGGCCCATTGGGGGGCGCACCAGCCCTTGTGGCTGGTGCGTTTTCTCTCTTGGCCCATATCTTTTGGCGGGGGTGCCCAGAACCCCATCCGGTGACCCGATATGTACCCGGTACCATCCGAAACACTTCCGGTGTCCGAATACTATCGTCCTATATATCAATCTTTACCTCTCGACCATTTCGAGACTCCTCATCATGTCGGTGATCTCATCTGGGACTCCGAAAAACATCCGGTCACCAAATCACATAACTCATATAATACTAAATCGTCATCGAACGTTAAGTGTGCGGACCCTACGGGTTCGAGAACTATGTAGACATGACCGAGACACCTCTCCGGTCAATAACCAATAGTGGAACCTGGATGCTCATATTGGCTCCTACATATTCTACGAAGATCTTTATCAGTCGAACCGTTATGACAACATACGCAATTCCCTTTGTCAATCGGTATGTTACTTGCCCGAGATTCGATCGTCAGTATCTTCATACCTAGTTCAATCTCATTACCGGCAAGTCTCTTTACTCGTTCCGTAATACATCATCTCATGACCAACTCCTTAGTCGTTTGCTTGCAAGCTTATGATGTGTATTACCGAGAGGGCCCAGAGATACCTCTCCGATACTCGGAGTGACAAATCCTAATCTCGATCTATGCCAACCCAACAAACACCTTCGGAGATACCTGTAGAGAATCTTTATAATCACCCAGTTACGTCGTGACGTTTGATAGCACACAAGGCATTCCTCCGGTATCCGGGAGTTGCATAATCTCATAGTCGAAGGAATATGTATTTGACATGAAGAAAGCAATAGCAATAAAACTGAACGATCATTATGCTAAGCTAACGGATGGGTCTTGTCCATCAGATCATTCTCCTAATGATGTGATCCCGTGATGAAATGACAACTCATGTCGTTAGGAAACGTTAACCATCTTTGATCAACGAGCTAGTCAAGTAGAGGCTCACTAGGGACACAGTGTTTGTCTATGTATTCACACATGTATTTAGGTTTCCGATCAATACAATTCTAGCATGAATAATAAATATTTATCATGAATAAGGAAATATAAAATAACAACTTTATTATTGCCTCTAGGGCATATTTCCTTCAATCTCCCACTTGCACTAGAGTCAATAATCTAGTTCACATCGTCATGTGATTAACACCTATAGTTCACATCGCCATGTGACCAATACCCAAAGAGTTTACTAGAGTCAATAATCTAGTTCACATCGCTATGTGATTAACACCCAAAGAATACTAACGTGTGGTCATGTTTTGCTTGTGAGAGAGGTTTAGTCAACGAGTCCGTCTCATTCAGATCCGTATGTATTTTGCAAATTTCTATGTCTACAATGCTCTGCAAGGAGCTACTCTAGCTAATTGCTCCAACTTTCAATATGTATCCAGATTGAGACTCAGAGTCATCCGGATTAGTGTCAAAGCTTGCATCGACGTAACCCTTTACGATGAACTCTTTGTCACCTCCATAACCGAGAAACATTTCCTTAGTCCTCTTTAAGGTAACTAAGGATAATTTTGACCGCTGTCCCGTGATCTATTCTTGGATCACTATTGTACCCCCTTGCCAAACTCATGGCAAGGTACACAACAAGTTTGGTACGCAGCATGGCATACTTTATAGAACCTATGGCTGAGGCATATATAGGGAATGACTTTCATTCTCTCTTTATCTTCTGCCGTGGTCGGGTTTTGAGTCTTTACTCAACTTCACACCTTACAATACAGGCAAGAACGCCTTCTTTGGCTGGTCCATTTTGAACTCCTTCAAAATCTTGTTAAGGTATGTACTCATTGAAAGTCTTATCAAGCGTCTTGATCTATCTCTATAGATCTTGATGCCCAATATGTAAGCAACTTAACCGAGGTCTTTCATTGAAAAATTCTTATTCAAATATCCTTTTATGCTGTCGAGAAATTCTACATCATTTCCAATCAACAATATGTCATCCACATATAATATCAGAAATGCTACAGAGCTCCCACTCACTTTCTTGTAAATACAGGCTTCACCATAAGTCTGTATAAAACCATATGCTTTGATCACCTTATCAAAGCTTATATTCCAACTCCGAGATGCTTGCACCAGTCCATAGATGGATCGCCGGAGTTTGCACACTTTGTTAGCACCTTTAGGATCGACAAAACCTTTTGGTTGCATCATATACAACTCTTCTTTAAGAAATCCATTAAGGAATGCAGTTTTGACATCCATTTGCCAGATTTCATAAAATGCGGCAATTGCTAACATGTTTCGAATAGACTTAAGCATCGCTACGAGTGAGAAAATCTCATTGTAGTCAACACCTTGAACTTGTCGAAAACCTTTTGCGACAAGTCGAGCTTTGTAGATAGTAATACTACCATCAGCGTCCGTCTTCCTCTTGAAGATCCATTTATTCTCAATGGCTTATCGATCATCGGGCAAGCCCACCAAAGTCCACACTTTGTTCTCATACATGGATCCTATCTCAGATTTCATGGCCTCAAGCCATTTGTCGAAATCTGGGCTCACCATAGCTTCTTCATAGTTCACAGGTTCGCCATGGTCTAATAACATGACTTCCAGGACAGGATTACCGTACAACTCTGGTGCGGAACATGCTCTGTTCGACCTACGAGGTCCAGTAGTAACTTGATCCAAAGTTTCATGATCATCATCATTAGCTTCCTCTCTAGTTGGTGTAGGCATCACGGGAACGGTTTTTACTGATGTGCTACTTTCCAATTCGAGAGAAGGTACAATTACCTCATCAAGTTCTACTTTCCTCCCACTCACTTCTTTCGAGAGAAACTCCTTCTCTAGAAAGGTTCCATTCTCGGCAACAAAGATCTTGCCTTCGGATCTGTGGTAGAAGGTGTACCCAATTGTTTCCTTAGGGTATCCTATGAAGATGCACTTCTCCGATTTGGGTTCGATCTTATCAGGCTGAAGCCTTTTGACATAAGTGTCACAACCCCAAACTTTAAGAAACGACAACTTAGGTTTCTTGCCAAACCACAGTTCATACGGTGTCGTCTCAACGGATGTAGACGGTGCCCTATTTAACGTGAATGCAGCTGTCTCTAATGCATAACCCCGAAACAATAGTGGTAAATCGGTAAGAGACATCATAGATCGCACCATATCTAATAAAGTACGGTTACGACGTTCGGACACACCATTATGCTGTGGTGTTCTAGGTGGCGTGAGTTGTGAAACTATTCCACATTGTTTCAAATGAAGGCCAAACTCGTAACTCAAATATTCACCTCCGCGATCAGATCATAGAAATTTTATTTTCTTGTTACGATGATTCTCCACTTCACTCTGAAATTCCTTGAACTTTTCAAATGTTTCAGACTTGTGTTTCATTAAGTAGATATACCCATATCTGCTCAAATCATCTGTGAAGGTCAAAAAATAACGATACCCGCCGCATGCCTCAACACCCATCGGTATGTATTATTCCAATAAGTCATTGGCTCGCTCCATTGTTCCGGAGAACGGAGTTTTAGTCATCTTGCCCATGAGGCATGGTTCGCATGTATCAAATGATTCATAATCAAGTGATTCCAAAAAATCCATCCGTATGGAGTTTCTTCATGCGCTTTACACCAATATGACCTAACGGCAGTGCCACAAATAAGTTGCACTATCATTATCAATTTTGCATCTTTTGGCATCAATATTATGAATATGTGCATCACTACGATCGAGATTCAATAAACCATATATATTGGGTGTATGACCATAGAAGGTTTTATTCATGTAAACAAAACAACAATTATTGTCTGACTTAAATGAATAACCGTATCGCAATAAACATGATCCAATCATATTCATGCTCAACGCAAACACCAAATAACATTTATTTAGGTCCAACGCTAATCCCGAAGGTAGAGGGAGTGTGTGATGGTGATCTTATCAACCTTGGAATCACTTCCAACACACATGGTCACCTCGCCCTTAACTAGTCTCTGTTCATTTTGCAACTCCTGTTTCGAGTTACTAATCTTAGCAACTGAACCGGTATCAAATACCCTAGGGTTACTATGAACACTAGTAAAGTACACATTAATAACATGTATATCAAATATACCTTTGTTCACTTTGCCATCCTTCTTATCCGCCAAGTATTTGGGGTAGTTCCGCTTCCAGTGACCATTCCCTTTGCAGTAGAAGCACTCAGTTTCAGGCTTGGGTCCAGCTTTGGGCTTCTTCACGGGAGTGGCAACTTGCTTGTCATTCTTCTTGAAGTTCCCTTTCCTTTTCCTTTGCCCCTTTCTTGAAACTACTGGTCTTGTTAACCATCAACACTCTTTCTTGATTTCTACCTTCGCCGATTTCAGCATCGCGAAGAGCTCGGGAATCTTTTCCGTTATCCCTTGCACATTATAGTTCATCACGAAGTTCTAGTAGCTTGGTGATGGTGACAAGAGAACTATGTCAATCACTATCTTATCTGGAAGATTAACTCCCACTTGATTCAAGTTATTGTAGTACCCAGACATTCTGAGCATATGCTCACTGGCTGAGCTATTCTCCTCCATCTTGTAGGCAAAGTGCTTGTCAGAGGTCTCATACCTCTCAACATGGGCATGGGTCTGAAATACCAGTTTCAGCTCTTGGAACATCTCATATGCTCCATGGCGTTCAAAACGTTTTTGAAGTCCTGGTTCTAAGTCGTAAAGCATGGCGCACTAAACTATCAAGTAGTCATCATATCGAGCTTGCCAGATGTTCATAATATCTACATCTGCTTGTGCAATAGGCCTATCACCTAGCGGTGCATCAAGGACATAATTCTTCTATGCAGCAATGAGGATAATCCTCAGATCATGGACCCAGTCCGCATCATTGCTACTATCATCTTTCAACTTATTTTTCTCTAGGAACATATAAAAAATAAACGGGGAGCTACATCGCAAGCTATTGATCCACAACATAATTTGCAAATACTATCATGACTAATTCATGATAAATTAAGTTCAATTAATGATATTACTTACGAACTCCCACTTAGATAGACATCCCTCAAGTCATCTAAATGATACGTGATCCAAATCAACTAAACCATGTCCGATCATCACGTGAGATGGAGTAGTCATCAATGGTGAACATCTCTATGTTGATCATATCTACTATATGATTCACGTTCGACCTTTCGGTCTCTAGTGTTCTGAGGCCATGTCTGTACATGCCAGGCTCGTCAAGTTTAACCCGAGTTTTTCGCATGTGCAAAACTATCTTGCACCCGTTGTATGTGAATGTAGAGCCTATCACACCCGATCATCACGTGGTGTCTCAGCACGAAGAACTTTCACAACGGTGCATACTCATGGAGAACACTTATACCTTGAAATTTAGTTAAGGGGTCATCTTATAATGCTACCGCCATACTAAGCAAAATAAGATGTATTTAAAAGATAAACCTCACATGCAATCAAAATATGTGACATGATATGGCCGTCATCATCTTGTGCCTTTGATCTCCATCTCCAAAGCATCGTCATGATCTCCATCGTCACCGGCTCGACACCTTGATCTCCATCGCTGCGTCATGGTCGTCTCGCCAACTATTGCTTCTACAACTATCGCTAACACATAGTGATAAAGTAAAGCAATTACATGGCGTTTGCATTTCATACAATAAAGTGACGACCATAAGGCTCTTGCCAGTTGCCGATAACTTTTACAAAACACGATCATCTCATACAACAACGTATATCACATCATGTCTTGACCATATCACATCACAACAGCCGTGCAAAAACAAGTTAGACATCCTCTACTTTGTTGTTGCAAGTTTTACATGGCTCCTACAGGCTTCTAGCAAGAACCGTTCTTACCTACACATCAAAACCACAACAGTGTTTTGTCAAGTTTCCAATTTTAACCTTCAACAAGGACCAGCCACAGTCAAATTCGATTCAACTAAAGTTGGAGAAACAGACACCCGCCAGCCACCTTTATGCAAAACTAGTTGCATGTCTGTAGGTGGAACCGGTCTCATGAACTTGGTCATGTAAGGTTGGTCCGGGCCGCTTCATCCAAAAATACTGCCGAATCAAAATAAGACGTTGGTGAGCAGTATGACTATCACCGCCCACAACTCTTTGTGTTCTACTCGTGCATATCATCTACGCATAGACCTGGCTCGGATGCCACTGTTGGGAAACGTAGCATGCAATTTCAAAAAAATTCCTACGCTCACGCAAAATCTATCTAGGAGATGCATAGCAACGAGAGGGGGAGAGTGTGTCTACGTACCCTTGTAGACCGAAAGCAGAAGCGTTTGACAACACGGTTGATGTAGTCGAACTTCTTCTAGCTCCGACCGATCAAGTACCGAACGAACGACACCTCCGAGTTCTGCACATGTTCAGCTTGATGACGTCCCTCGTTCTCTTGATCCAGCAAGATGTCGAGGAAGTAGATGAGTTCCGTCAGCACGACGGTGTGGTGACAGTGATGGTGAAGTGATCCGCGCAGGGCTTCGCCTAAGCACTACGAAGATATGACCGAAGGCGTAAACTGTGGAGGGGGGCGCCGCACACGGCTAACAATTGATGTTGTGTACTTGTGAGGCGCCCCTCCCCACATATATATAGGTGGGAGGGGAGGGGAGGTAGCCAGGGCGCCCTAGGGCTTGGCCGCCGCATCCTAGGGGCTCTGTATTGCCCTACGCCCCCTTTCCTTGTATACGAAAGGGGGAAGGAAAGAGGGGAGAGGTGGAAGGAAGGGGGAATCGTATTCCCTCTCTTTCCTTTCCACCTCCCCTTTTCCTTCTCCACTTAGGCCGGCCCATATGGTGGGCGCACCAGCCCCTTGTGGCTGGTGCGTTTCCCCTCTTGGCCCATAAGGCCAATATCTTTTGCCGGGGGTGCCCGGAACCCCTTCCGGTGACCCGATATGTACCCGGTACTCTCCGGAACACTTTTGGTGTCCGAATACTATTGTCCTATATATATCAATATTTACCTCTCGACCATTTTGAGACTCCTCGTCATGTCCGTGATCTCATCCGGGACTCTGAACAACATACGGTCACCAAATCACATAACTCATATAATACTAAATCGTCATCGAACGTTAAGCGTGCGGACCCTACGGGTTCGAGAACTATGTAGACATGACCGAGACACCTCTCCGATCAATAACCAATAGCGGAACCTGGATGCTCATATTGGCTCCTACATATTCTACGAAGATCTTTATTGATCGAACCGTTATGACAACATACGCAATTCCCTTTGTCAATTTGTATGTTACTTGCCTGAGATTCGATCGTCGGTATCTTCATACCTAGTTCAATATCGTTACCGGCAAGTCTCTTTACTTATGATGTGTATTACCGAGAGGGCCTAGAGATACCTCTCCGATACTCGGAATGACAAATCGTAATCTCGATCAATGCCAACCCAACAAACACCTTCGGAGATACCTGTAGAGCATCTTTATAATCACCCAGTTACGTTGTGACGTATGATAGCACACAAGGCATTCCTCTGGTATCCAGGAGTTGCATAATCTCATAGTCAAAGGAATATGTATTTGACATGAAGAAAGCAATAGCAATAAAACTGAATGATCATTATGCTAAGCTAACGGATGGGTCTTGTCCATCACATCATTCTCCTAATGATGTGATCCCGTGATCAAATGACAACTCATGTCGTTAGGAAACCTTAACCATCTTTGATCAACGAGCTAGTCAAGTAGACGCTCACTAGGGACACAGTGTTTGTCTATGTATTCACACATGTATTTAGGTTTCCGGTCAGTACAATTCTAGCACGAGTAATAAATATTTATCATGAATAAGGAAATATAAAATAACTTTATTATTGCCTCTAGGGAATATTTCCTTCATAGTAAACATAATCAACGCAGGTTCATCGTACCCAAACTAATTAACTACCGTTACGCAAGTTCAGCAGGACCGTTTACATCACAAAGTTTCATCACCATAGAAAGTACTAATTCAACCGACACATCATCATCGGCACCATAAATCACAAGTTCCATTCATCCATATCCGGGAGGATGCACCCTAGCTTTGTGAACGGCGTCAGGTCCTAACGTTGTAGGCCTATATGAGTTCAAACTTCAGCTCACGATATAGGGCCATGGTGAAACATCCCCTTCTCTTCGACGACTTCTTTCATGATGATCGTTGCAATGTCCTTCTAGAGGCGAAAGAAGTCATCTATGAGTATATAATCCGGTTCGGTTCCTAAGGATTCTGCCCATTGGCGGATATGATCATCGTTTCTGGCTGTCATGCGAAGATGTTGGCGATCCCTTCTGAACTCCATCATTAGATGGAGGATGTAGAATCCATCGCTTCCTGCCGGTTGATGGACCGAGCAGAACGTAGTTTTATGAGAGAAACGCGACACACCCTTCCTTTGTTTCCTGATCTCGATGTGGCTACCCATCATGATGAAGCCGTTGAGAGCACTATCCAGAATATTCATTATGTGGGTGTAGTCTTTCTTCTCGAAGTTTCTGGATGAGTCAAAATACACAGCGTGGGAGACTCACGGGAAAAGAATGATAAGGACAGCACGGCCGTTGCTGCGGAAAATAAAAACACCTCAAATTAGCCTCCATATGAGCGAATGAATGATTCAAATGTACGAAAGGGTTGTCGAGCAATGACTTACATTGGATGATAAGGCAGGAGAACCGTTTCCTTGTCCTTATTCATTATCATGAAGTTCTCGATGTACTTCCTAGCAGCTTGACGTTCAAAGTCGCTGAGACTCATGTCGGTGCAACAAACCCTGGGTCTGTTGCCCAGACTATGCACAGGCACAAGAGCAAGGCTGATGCACCAACCCAAGCCAGGATACAAGAAACCAAGAGATTCGAAGATCCAGCATGCAGATCAGAAGGACCAAGGACAAGCCAAAGAAGCAAGATGACACCAAGAGCAAGGCCTCCCTTGCCGGACAGGCGAGCCCGGCAAGGGGCAAGGCTGGCCCCAGAAGCAGGCGCTCGAGGCGCCCCCGCAGGGCCTGCCGGGGCTCGCGGAGGCAAAACCACCTCACCAACCACTCCAGCACGACCCACGTCATCCATCAGTGCGCTGTCAAGCCGCAAAATGATTAAGTGGCAACCATGCGCCACATGGCAGCACTTCCCTACAGGAAGAGCACGCAGATGACACCCGTCCTGTGACGTGTCAAGAAGGCAGGCACGGAGCTAGCAAGATAGCCCGGCAAGGCTTACCGGGCAACCAGCGATGTGACATTAAGCGGCGCATTTAATGTGCATTATCAGCCTGCGGAGTTAGGTATGATAGCGCTGTTTGCTATCTAATCAGTGCTTAATGACTACTTTGCCACTGTGGTAACCCCTTAATCTATAAAAGGAGGCCCATGGCAACCGTAGAAAGGGTTGGAAAGTTGATGAACCCGCACCCCCATACGCGCGTAGTCTCTGCTGCCCTAAGGCAACCCCTGCCGAGCAAGTGTACTATGCTCCACCACCTCCATTCCACCATCAATCCACCAAAGCAGGAGTAGGGTTTTACGCCTCGCGGCGGCCCGAACCTGGGTAAATTGCTTGTGTGCTCTCCGCCGTGCTGCCGTACGCTGGTCTGCTCTTTGTGCAACGCGCTGTCCCCCTGCCGAACCAGCAAGGGGCCTCCTGGTCCCATAGGTGGCCGCGGATATCCTGCGACATCTTTGGCGCGCCAGGTAGGGGGCTCGCTTGCGCGAACCTGAAAGCGTGCACAGTGCATCATCTTCATCACCATCCTCTTCTTCGACGACGCCATCGACCATGGCGCCCAAGAAGAAATCCGGTGCCTCGGCCTATCCATCCACCTCGAAGGCTCCGCCACCTGCGGCCTCTAATGCCATGGGGGAAGCGGAGGTACGCGAGGACGTGAATGCTGCTGGGGACATGGTTGGAGCAGGTGGCACCATCACCACTTCCCCCGCGGCCGACACGAGGGAAGGAGGTATTAGAGGAGAACAGCATCAGCAGCACCTCGACGGTCACGCTCCGCAAGGTACAGGTGATGGCGCTCGGTCCGGGGCAAACAATCGCCCTCCGGCCGCCCCCATCACGGGAGCGACCGCGACGCATGCGCCTCCTATCGGATGAGCCAACCAGACCGTTGTACTCGACGGAGCCGCCGACCCTCGAGCACCACCGCCGCGCAACCCCGCTGCCTAGATGGTCGTCCCACAGCATGGTGGGCGTGGCGGTGCCGCCGCCACTGGCATCGTCAGGAGCTAGGCGATGGTGCGGTCAACGTCATTGACATCCATGCCAAGCACAACCACGGAGGCTATGGCGCGAGCTCAGCTGCTACTGAGGTTTCCATCTTTGGCCGAGCAGATGGATGAATGGCGTGCCACCATCCAAAGCTGGCTCGGTTTCGCCGAAGCTGGGGGCTCACGCCGAGCTGACCCGCCGCAACCTCCACAAGCGACAGCAACCGCCCGTACCGCTGGCCGTATAGAGGGGGCCATCCCCACGGTGCAGTACCCACCACGGCAGCCGGCGCGGGCGCAACAGAATAAAGACCCCGACGACGTCTTGATGGCCTCTTCTGACCTCGAGCGCGTCCAGGCCAACGTCGAGCCCCGGAGGAAAGGCAGCAGGGAGACGCGCACATCATCATCGACCGACGCCGCGACGACCTCCGCCAGACCGACGGGTGCGACGGCCTGGACGTCAACGACCCTGCGTTCGGTGTTGGCGGGTGCCTACCTTTTGAGGTCAGCTGCCCTGCCTTTACACGAGAACTGCGGCGAGTCCTTTGGCCATCCGTTCGCATGTTCAAGCCAGAGATACTTGAGAAGTACGACGGGAAGCTGAACCCGGCAGAGTTCCTGAGCATCTACACCATCGTTGTTTAGGCTGCCGGGGGAAGAGATGAGAAGGTGTTTGCCAACTACTTCCCTTTGGCCCTCAAGTCCAATGTGAGGTCTTGGCTGATGCACCTGCCGGAGAACTCCATTTCGTCATGGGCAGACCTGTGCTACGAGTTCGTCGGTGCCTTCACCGGTGGCCACCAAGAGCCCGGTAGGCCCAGCGACCTGCAAATTCTTCAGCAGAAGGAAGGAGAAACCCTCCATAAGTATTTGCAGAGATTCAGTAAAGTTCATAGAAATATTCCAAATATCCATCCGATAACCGTTATAGCAGCTTTCCAGTCCAATGTGCGCAACCATCGTATCCGTTCCAAGATGAACGTGTGGTTGCCCAAGACTGTGAAGGAGCTATACACACTAGTGGATAAGAGTGCTCGGATGGAGGAAGGAAGGAAGTTGCCCGGAGAGGAGGATTGCACCAATGTTGATTCAGAGGATGAGGATGAATCAACCAGTCAGAAAAAGGGCAAGAAGCGCAGTAAGAAGCCAAGAAATAAAGCAGTGATGACTGTGGAAGGTTCAGGCACACCTAGTACCGGCAAGAAGGCCAAGGCTAAGGCCCCCGGCAAGGAAGCTGCCGCTTGCGCTGCCTGCCGAGAAGCCGCTGCCACCGAGAAAGCTGGGAAAGGCGATGGGCCATACTGCAAGATCCATCGGACCAAGGGTCACCATCTTCACGAGTGTTACCAGGTTGAGCAGCTTGTCAAGAGACAGAGGGCAGAGTATGATAAGCCTGAGAAGGAAAAAGGTCAGAATGCTGCTGGAGGTAAGGGCCGAGGCGGTGAAGCAAATCACCCCGGCAAACCCTTTCGGAACCAAGGAAAGCCCGCTAGGGGTCAAGAGAAGGAAAGCTGTGATGATGTGAGTGATGGAGGGGATGAAGAGGAAACCAGTGAGCAGGAGTCTCAGAAGGCCACTGACGCCCTATGCATTGATGGGGGTGCATCTTTGCACGCCTCTCACCGTCAGCTCAAACGATGGGCATGAGAGATCAATGTCGCGGAACCAGTGCCAGAGGCCCGGAAGCCGCTCAAATGGTCACGCACGCCCATCATCTTTGATGAGGAGGATCACCCTGGCCGCACCACTGCGGTAGGATGTTTGCCATTGTTGGTCTCCCCAACAATTCGCAACCTCAAGGTCACAAAGTGGATGGCGGGGCCGGGTTGAATCTGGTTTCCCTGGCAGTCATCAGCAAGCTTCAGATAGGAGAAGAAGAACTAGAGGTTACCGGCACATTTCAAGGAGTTAATCCCGGCAGGAGCCATCCTAAAGGGAAGATTACGTTGTCGGTGACGTTTGGGGGAGAACTAAACTATCGGACTAAGAAGATTGTGTTTGATGTGGTTGATCTCCCCCTGCCGTACAGTGGGATTCTTGGACGCCCGACCCTAGCCAAGTTCATGGAGGCATCCCACTATGCTTACAACACCTTGAAGATGCCTGGGCCGCTGCGAGTCATCACCATCCCATCAGATGAGAAGGATGCAATTATCTATGTGGACAAGATGTACCGAGATGCAGTCGCAGCAAAGGCAGCGGCAGCGGCAGTGGCAGTTCCCGCCAAGGAAAGCAAAGGAAAGAAGAAGGATTGTAGGACCCCCGGCAAGGAGTCCGGGAAGCGTGCCCTCCATTGACGATGTGCCGGAGTGTTCCAACAGCAAGAGATCCAAGGTTGCTGCACCCCAAGTGAAGAAGGTCCCGGCAGGGCTGGCTGGCGTTGATGGTACTTTCACTATCAGCGCCACCCTCGATGAGAAATAGGAAAGCGTGCTTGTTGCCTTCCTACGGGCGAATATCGATGTGTTTTCCTGGCAACCATCTGATATCCCCAGTGTTCCCAGGAAGGTAGTCGAGCACCACCTTGCTGTCTGCCCACATGCCCGACCTGTCAAGCAGAAAGTTCGGAAGCAGGCCTTGGAGAGGCAGCAGTTCATAGCCGAAGAGATCAAGAAATTGGAGGCAGCTAGTTTGGTCAGAGGAGTACTGCATCCTACGTGGTTGGCAAACCCAGTAGTAGTCCTGAAGGCTAATGGGAAGTGGAGGCTTTGCATCGATTTCACAGATCTCAGCAAGGTTTGCCCAAAGGACCCGTTTCCCTTGCCGCGCATCGACCAGATTGTGGATTCCACTTCAGGTTGTGATTTGCTCTCCTTTCTGGACGCGTACTCCGGATTTCATCAGATCTTCATGTCCAAGGAAGATGAAGATAAAACGTCATTCATCACTCCATGTGGTACGTACTGCTTTGTCTGCATGCCATTCGGATTAAAGAGTGCTGGGTCCACTTTTGCAAGAGTAGTCCAGATTGGTTTTGAGCCACAGTTACATAGAAATATAGAAGCCTATATGGATGATATCGTGGTCAAAACCAAGGATAAGTCCACCCTTATCCAGGATTTGGAGGAGACAATTGCTAATCTGCGCATGATTAATTTGAAGCTTAATCCGGAGAAGTGTGTGTTTGGTGTTCCCTCCGACAAGCTTGGGTTCTTCGTGTCCCATCGGGGGATCGAAGCTAACCCCGACAAGATCAATGCCATTGAGCAGATCCAAATGCCAAGGACAGTTAAGGATGTGAGACGCTTAACAGGGTGCGTTGCCGCGCTAAGTAGATTCATCTCCAAGTCTGCCGAGCGTGCCCTGCCATTCTTTAAAATTTTGAAGAAGGCAGGGCCTATGAAGTGGACCCCGGAAGCAGATGCAGCTCTACAGGAATTGAAGGCCTACTTATCGTCTGTGCCTACCTTGGTTGCACCTAAACCCTAAGAACCGTTGTTGCTATACTTGGTGGCAACCAACCAAGTGGTCAGTGCAGCCTTGGTAGCGCAGCGAGAAGTGGATGAGGCAGAAAGTGAGCAGAAAATAGTAGAGTCAGAGAAGGATCATGACAACAATGAGCACGGCAACGAGAACAACCCCCAGGACGTGGCAAGGAAGAAAGTGGTGCAACGCCCAGTGTACTTCGTCAGCTCCTTGTTACAGGGGGCTAGATCAAGGTACTCTGGTGTGCAGAAGTTGATCTTTGGTCTCATTATGGCCTCAAGGAAACTGTGCCACTACTTTCAAGCCCACGAGATCACGGTTGCCACTCGTTTTCCGCTGCAAAGGATACTCCGAAACCCTGAGGCTATTGGCAGAATAGTGGAGTGGGCTTTGGAGCTATCCATCTTTGGATTGAAGTTTGAGAGAACATCAACTATTCAGAGCAGGTCATTAACAGAGTTTATTGCAGAATGGACGCATCTATCCTCGGCAAGGAATCGCCCCAAGAATGGATCATGTATTTTGATGGTGCTTTTTCCCTACAGGTGCAGGGGCTGGCGTGCTTCTTGTTGCCCCCTCCGGGGAGCACTTGAAGTACGTCGTCCAAATGCATTTTGCCCGGGAAGAAGCCATCAACAATACAGCTGAGTATGAAGGGCTCCTTGCCGGGCTCAGGATTGCAGCAGAATTGGGAATTAAGAAGCCGATCATTCGAGGAGATTCACAGCTTATGGTGAGACAAGTCAACAAGGATTATCAAAGCCTATTGATGGAAGCATACGTCAAGGAAGTGAGGAGATTGGAGGAGCACTTTGACCGGTTGCAAACGGAGCACCTACCCCGTGCAGAAAACAGCATAGCTGATCACCTGTCAAAGTGTGTTGCGCAGAAGCTTCCTGTAGAACCAGGAACTTTTGTTCTCCGTCTCTCTGAGCCCTCCGTATCACCAACAACAATGGTCCGGAAAAGGAGAAAGTTGGACTACGGAAAGCCTCTCCCGGTCGAGCCGTCCGCTCCTGGCAGAGACCCTGCTGGAAACAACTCCTCACAGCCTGCCGGACCACCCCCTCCAGCCGGGCCCGTGGACCCTGCAAACAAGGCTGGTGCTCCCACGGCAGAGGAGGTGCCGCTAGTCCTCGTTGCCGAGCCCCAGGCTCCAACTTGGGCAAGGCACATTGTCCACTTCCTCCAGACCGGAAAACTCCCCGACGACCAAGATGAAGCTGAAAGAGTAGCCCGGAGGGCCAGTATGTATCAATTTGTCGATGACACTCTATACAGAAGGAGGCCCAACGGTGTGAAATTGAAGTGTGTCTGCCGGGAGGATGGAAAGGAACTGTTGGCTGAGATTCACAAAGGAATGTGCGGCTCCCACATTGGATCAAGGGCATTAGTTGGGAAAGCATTCCAGCAAGGATTCTATTGGCCCATAGCCCTCCAAGGTGCGGTTGAGTTAGTCACGAAATGTGAAGCCTGCCAGTTCCATTCCAAGAAAATACACCTGCCTGCCCAAGCTCTTCAGATAATCCCTCTATCATGGCCATTTTCGGTCTAGGGGCTCGATGTCCTCGGCCCCTTCCCCCAAGCAATCGGGGGCTTTGAATTCTTGTTCGTTGCCATCGTCAAGTTTACAAAATGGCCAAAAGTGACTGCCGTGAGAAAGGTGACTGCTCAGTCAGCTATCAAGTTCTTGAAAGAATTGGTGTGTCGTTTTGGAGTTCCGGCAAGGATCATCACCGACAATGGCACCCAGTTCACGAGCCACACCTTCATGCAATATGTTCGTACCCTCGGATGCAAGATCTCATTCGCCTCTGTGGCACACCCCCGGAGCAATGGACAAGCTGAGAGGGCGAATGCTGAAGTGCTATGTGGACTCAAGATAAGAACTTTTGATACGCTGCAGAAGCACGGCAGGCGGTGGATCGAGGAGCTGCCGGTAGTTCTCTGGTCCCTCAGAACGACACCTAACCGAGCTACCGGGCAGACTCCCTTCTCCCTGGTCTACGGGGCAGAAGCAGTTATCCCCACGGAACTCATTTACAGGTCCCCTTGAGTGCTTGCCTACGATGAAGTAACGCAAGATCAGCACCGGCGTGACGATGCTGTGCAACTCGAGGAGAACCATCTCCGGGCTGCTACGCGTGCTGCATGCTACCTGCAAGCACTGCGTCGCTATCACAGCCGCATGGTTCATGCCCGGTGTTTTGAGGAAGGTGACCTTGTCCTTAGGCGTGTTCAGTCTGCCAAGGGTACAAACAAGCTATCACCAAAGTGGGAAGGCCCTTACCGGGTTGTACGAGTCACCAGACCTGGCGCAGTCCGTCTGGAGACCGGAGATGGCACTCAATTGCAAAACTCATGGAATATTGAGCATCTCCACAAGTACTACCCGTAAGGCGCGGCTGCCGGGCACCCTTTTGTACATGCCTTGCCTCAGCTGCATGTAACCCCTTGTACAAAGCCGGGGCTATGACCCCGTGCAAGAGAAAATAAAGAAGCGCGGTAGAGGGGGCCCCAACTAAGATTGCATGCATGCATAAGCATTCCAAGATCATTGCATAAGCATTTGCATATGCATATAGATAGGATCGCATCCTGCATTCATTCTCATCTGCATGGAGTTTCAGGTTCCTGCCGTGAACTTGGCTTCGGCAAGGAATGAGAAGATGCCTCGGCACTGCGATCTCCGGCAAGCCAAACAGATAAGTTCTACCTCTTGTCCATTAGTGTTCTGTAAGCTATAACTTGTGCATAGAGAAACCTCGCCACTCTCTTGAAACTAAGGTGGTCCCATCTTTGGCTCGAACGACGCTTCAGCCTAGATGGTTGTAGTGGCCTTTTGATTAAAGAAATTGGCGGGAGGGCTGGCCCCTCTGTCTGTTTCCCGGCAGACGTAGCTCTCCGGCAGACAGAGAGGGTGCCGGCAGGATGTCCTGCCGAGGAAAACTTGTTTATTTACATTAAAGAGGCATTCCACCTCTGCATGGACATGTACATGCGCGGGGTTCCCGGCAGGGTTCATCTTTTTCATTAATATGCAGATACGAGTACAAGCATTACAGAACACAAACATGGACTAGAAGGATTACATTATCTGAGTTAAAACTTGGCGATTGCCTACAAGTTTAAGATTGAAAAAAGATAATTGCCCCATAACCCCTCCTTTCCTTTCTCCGCTCCTCCTCTCCAGGATATCAAGAAGAGAGGGAAAGGAGAATAAAAGGAGCGCTTAGGAGAGGAAAGCAATGAAGGGACCAGCGGGGCGGTCACCCGCTGTTGTCTGCAGGTGGCGTACACCCAGGAGCTGCACAAGGTGACGAGCAAGGACCGTCGCCCCTTCAAAAAAAAGAGAGAGAAAGAGCAGAAACGGTAGCGGCATCGCCCACAACGGGCATGCAACGCTACTGTCACTTTGACGAGCCAAGAGGGGTGTCTTCTTCGACATCAGCCCCCAGCTCTGCTACAAAGGGGGTACGAGACGCGCCGCTCCCCTCCTCGGCGGGCAGGAAGGCGCGCCTCTCGTCGACATCAGTCCCAAGACCTCTGAGAGGGGCAGTGCTGGGAGTACCAACAATCTCCAACCCCGCCTCGCGGCCGAGCTTTGAAGGAACCAAGAAGTTCGCCGCAGCAAGGACCAGGCTCACTCCCTGAGAGTCAGCACCAACACGAGGCAACAACAACCCCAAGTAGGAGTCCGGGGGCTGGCCCCAAGCTCTTCTCTTCAACATGATCAACGGAAGCAGAAGGAAGAAGAGAGATGCGAGGATGAGTGACTCCACCCTCCTCTGCCCCTCCCTTTTATAGGCAGGGCGAGGAGGGGAGCTGCTCCATCAACAAGTGGCCACCGTCCTCCTCCGCCAATTCAAGACGACCGAGCCCTCGCCTTGACGCTCTCCCGTGCCATGCGCCTCCATTACCTACCCCGCGCGATGCATGCAGCATACGTGGCCGAGGATAAGGGCGTGGTGGGAAGAGTGAATTGGCAGTTTCCACCCTGTGCGTTAAAGTCATTCACGAGCCTTTACTGGAGCGGCACCACAACTATTGGCTTTACACGACACGCGGGGAAATTGGAAACTGGCCCGAAATCAAGGCTGATGAAGAAGCAATGAAGACCTCAAGAGGCCGACCCCTTCAGCAACCCTGCGTGTGCACTTATTAGGCCCTACCCCAACGACGCTAAGCAGCGCGTTCAGGGCAGGCCTGGGGGCTACTATTGGTGCAACAAACCATGGGTCTGTTGCCCAGACTGTGCACAGGCACAAGAGCAAGGATGATGCACAAACCCAAGCCAGGATACAAGAAACCAAGAGATTCGAAGATCCAGCATGCAAATCAGAAGAACCAAGGACAAGCCAAAGAAGCAAGATGACACCAAGAGCAAGGCCTCCCTTGCCGGACAGGCGAGCCCGGCAAGGGGCAAGGCCACCCCCAGAAGCAGGCGCTCGAGGCGCCCCGGCAGGGCCTGCCGGGGCTCGCGAAGGCAAAACCACCTCACCAACCACTCCAGCACGACCCACGTCGTCCATTAGTGTGGTGTCAAGCCGCAAAATGATTAAGTGGCAGCCATTTGCCACATGGCAGCACTTCCCAACGGGAAGAGCACGCAGATGACACCCGTCCTGTGACGTGTCAAGCAGGCAGGCGCAGAGCTGGAAAGGTAGCCCGACAAGGCTTACCGGGCAACCAGCGATGTGACATTAAGCGGCGCATTTAATGCGCCCTGTCAGCCCATGGAGTTAGGTATGATAGCACTGTTTGCTATCTAATCAGTGCTTAATGACTACTTTGCCACTGCGGTAACCCCTTAATCTATCAAAGGAGGCCCATGGCAACCGTAGAGAGGGTTGGAAAGTTGATGAACCCGCACCCCCATACGCGCGTAGTCGCTGCTGCCCTAAGGTAACCCCTGCCGGGCAAGTGTACTATGCTCCACCACCTCCATTCCACCATCAATCCACCAAAGCAGGAGTAGGGTTTTACGCCTCGCGGCGGCCCGAACCTGGGTAAATTGCTTGTGTGCTCTCCGCTGTGCTGCAGTGCACTGGTCTGCTCTTTGTGCAACGCGATGTCCCCCTACCGAACCAACAAGGGGCCTCCTGGTCCCATAGGTGGCCACGGATATCCCGCGACAACTCAAGAATGACTCATGCATGTAGTACAGATCCGCAAGCGAGATTCCAGAGATTGGTCTCTCCTGATGACGAAGTTCATATGTAGCACAAAAAGGCAGACGATCGTAAAATCGAGCCGCCTCGTGAGAAACATCTCAAAGATGTGGACAAACCACAGGAAGAACACATCCGCGGGGAGTGTGTCGATGTAGCACTTGGCCTCGGGCACACGAACCGCATAAAGCGGGTATCCTGGGGCATTCGAGGCAAGAAGGCTTTTATCTATCGACAACACATGGTCATGTAGTCTCCTGAGTTCCCCTGATATGCCCTCGAGCGGTTTCGGCGGTAGGATCGGCTCGCCCGCAACATGGTACATCGCTGCACCTTTGACCGGTACACGGTCTGCAAGATCGGTTGGCAGAGCCGACTGGCCGCTAGAAGCTTTGGCAGCTTCGGCGGCAGCAGAGCCTCTCTTCGGCGGTCTCTTCCTCTCCTTTTTCTTGGGCTGACCTTCCAGACCCTTCCTTAACCCCGCCACCAGTGTTGTCGGGCTAAGCACTGTACGACCCTCGGCTCGTTGAGCCTGCGTGAGGCGGCATCTGGAAGCATGTCCTGTGAGGATTGCATGAAAAGAGACTTCTTGCAATCAATCCTAGGACGTTCCTGCCCAGGCACATCATCCATCTACTCATCTGCATGCTCATAGCCTGAGTCATGTGGCTGACTCATCATTTGTCCGTTGTCATAGGCGCCGGTATTGAGGAACCGAAGAGGGTCCTCCTCCTCCATCTCATCATCCATTCCTTGTGTCAGGACCCTGATCCTAAGCCACATTGATCTAGCATGTAACACATCATATCACTTTGCGGCCTCACGCAAGGTATCCCCACGGGTGCCACCTTACCTGGCCCGGGACCGTTTGCGCCTTTTGGCTCACGTATATGATAGTGTCGCTAGCATCCATATGACAGAGAACCCGGGCCGACATGACTAGTCGTGAACCCAAAGTGGCACTAACTTATAGGGACAGGCATACATGACCCAGCAACGAACGTGTCGGTCATCAGCGAGTGAATTCGGGCTGTAGCAACTGGGCTAGCAGGACTCCGGGAATCCGGGCTGTAGCAGGCTAACAGGACTCCGAAAGACACCGCGTGACATTTCCCCGAAGGGACAGACACATGATCAAAGAAGGACACATGCCGGCCAGTCTAAGTGTTCCGGAGCAGTAGTAACCGGGCTAACAGGACTCCGGTAAACCGGGCTGTAGCAGACTACCATGGCTCAGTGAAAGCACTAGACTACATTTCCCCATAAGAGAGGCTACCAAGGATAGACAACTAGGTTGTCGGATCCCACACATACCAAGCATTTCAATCATACACACAATATGCTCGATATGTGTAAATACAACATGGCATCACAACAAAACTCTACGACTTAAAGTATTTATTCATAAGATTCCGAAGAGTCAGATATTACAAACATGGGTCTCATGACCCAGCATTCAAGTCATACAAGCAATAGCACATGCGGAAGCTTAACACGTCTGAGTATAGACATCTACAAATGAAAAAGGCTGAGAAGCCTGACTATCTACCAGATCCTGCCGAGGGCACAAGATCGTAGCTGAGGTAACAAGCTAAACGTCGAAGTCCATGCGGAACTACTAGCGAGACTGAAGTCTCTCTGCAAAAACATAATTAAGCAAACGTGAGTACAAATGTACCCAGCAAGACTTACATCAGAACTAGCTACATATGCATCAGTATCAACAAAGGGATGGTGGAGTTTAACAGCAGCAAGCCAGCTTTGACTCAGTGGCTATCCTGAACTACGACTGCAAGTAACTATTTTGAGGTGGCGCACACGAGTCCACATATTCACCAATCAATACACCACTATGGATCCGCTCCCGTCTCCCTACGAGAACGCCATCCGTAGCACTCACGCTTATCTTGCGCATTTTAGAGTATCCACTTCAAGTTATATATGAGCTGTTATAGGCAACCCAGAAGTCCTTTACCGCGGACACAACTATTCGAATAGATCATTTATAACCCTGTAGGGGTGTACTTCTTCAGACATGTTTCCACCACTTAGCGTCTGCACACGACATGTGCTCGACAGACTTCAAGCGAAAGCCGACGTGAGTGTAGACCACGACCTGACTAACCACACAAGTCTCTAGTCCAGGTTTATCGCCTATTCGGGTTCCATCCGCGAGGAGATCCGGCCGGGGTTTCGCTCACAGCCCCAAACGATGTGTGCAGGGTTCCCGAGACACCAAACGGGCGACTCGGTACACTGGGCCACGGTGTATCTACCGCATCATAGCCCACCCCTAGGGTCAGCGCTACGCACGGCCTCCAACACATATCCTACAAACACCAGAAACTAGTTGCAACTCCTGGACAGAGGACAAGGGCGGTTAATAAGTCGAGCGGGGTCATATTTCAGGGCCCAACGTGTGGTAGTAGCTGTTCATGGATCACAAACACAGAACTCAGTTCCTGAGGACTGCTTCAGTGAGACAACCCACCATGTACTCCTACATGGCCTCTCACCGCTACCTTTACCAAATCGTGTTCACACACTTATCTCACACACAGTAGGACATGTTCATCACCATTCCAATTCATCCCCGATGAATCAGACCTGACTCAACTCTAAGCAGTAGCAGGCATGACAAACAAGCATGAATGAGTAGGCACATCAGGGCTCAAACAACTCCTACTCATGCTAGTGGGTTTCATTTATTTACTGTGGCAATGACAGGTCATGCAGAGGAAAAGGGGTTCAACTACCGCAGCATATAACAGATGACTCGTTGTTGTCCTAATGCAGTAAAAGGGAGCAGAAGCGAGAGAGTGGGATTGTATCGGAATGAACAAGGAGGTTTTGCTTGCCTGGCACTTCTGAAGATAGTAATAGCTCTTCATCGGTGTCATCGTCGGAACCACGTTTACTGAGAGGGGACAATACCGACAAACAAGGAAGAAACACAATCAATGCAATGCAACAATATGATGCATGCTCATGACATGGCAATATGCTATTGATTGAACTAATGCAACTAGCAACCATATTAAATGAAGTTGGTTTGAACCAAAGGTTCAAATTCAAACTCCATATAAGATATTTCAAATGCCATTTATTCAAATTTTCATATACAGCAGCCTTAAGTTGTTCCAACATGCATGAAAATGTCATAAACAGATTCTTTGTATTCTTCTGATAATTTTTCATATATAAATTATTTCATTTGGAGTTACGGTTGATTTTATATGATTTTTAGAAGTTTGGGATATTTTCTGAAATAAGTAAAACATTTCTGATTTATTTAAAATCCCAGAAAATGTTTACTGCGTCAGCACTACGTCATGCTGACCTCAGCAGGTCAACAGGAGCGGCCAGGTCAAACCTGACCAGTGGGGTCCACTGGTCAGTGACCCAGTGCTGTTCAGTGTCAATGACAGGTGGGTCCGGTCGACGGACACGTCACCACAGTCAATGCTAACGCGTGGGTCCAGGGTAATTAGATTAAAATTAATGTAGTTTAGTTAGCCAGTTAGTTAGGATGTGGGGCCCGGCTGTCAGTTTCACTGGAGGTTAATTAGTGGCGCAATTAGCTGCTAATGGCCGTGCCACGTCGGCACAGCCGAAGTTAGCCGCCGGCGAGGTCAGTGACGGCGGAACGGCTCGGGTTTCACCCACGGGCGACCAAACTCGCGGCGGAGGGCATCTACATGCTCCTGGGACTCGCGTGCATCTAGGGGTGCAAACGGAAGGAGCTGGGGTGGCGCGTAACCGCGGCGGCGACGAGCCGGGCGGCGGCCGGAGCTCGGTCAAGTGCGGGCGAGGGCTGGAGAGCGGTGGGGAAGGAGCTGGTAACCTAGATAGCAACCACAGGCCACCAGAAGCACTCTGGTGCCACGAGTTTGGGCAGAGGGGACGGGACAAGGGAGCTAGGCGGCCATGGCGGACGGCGGCGCGGGAGCTCGATGAGCAGCGGCTATGGAACATGCGCGAGAGGGAGAGGGGGAAAACGTTCGGGGGCTCACGGCGGTGTCGTAGGGATGGCCAGCATGCTCGGGGAAGCTCGGGAGGCGGCGAATTGACGGCGGTGGTCTTCGGTGTCCGAGGAGGGAACGGCGGAGCTGGTGGCGTCCAGGGGCTTCCGGCACCTTACGTCTTGGTGAGGAGGAAGAGGGGGGCGAGGCGGAGCTTGTAGATAACTTGATGCGTCGTCGGGACGGCGGTGGCTGCGGGGCCGGCGAGCGGCGACGATGAGCGCGCTCGGGTGCGCTGCGAGGAGAGAGTAGAGGAGGGGAGAGAAGGAGTGGATAGGCCAGAGGGGTTGGGGCGGTTGCGTGGTGCGTCTAGCCAGCCTCCAGCGTTGGCGGAAGCAGGAGGTGGCTCGGGCACGTGCCGGCGCGCGGCGACCACGCGCGCGGCGTCCGACTGGCGGGAGCTGGACGACGACTGGCAGCGCCAGGTGGTGGGCTGGGCCAAAACAGGTGAGTGCCAGGTAAAAATCCTCTCTCTCTCTTTTATTAACTGTTTCTGTTTTCTATTTTCTGTTTTGATTTAGTAAAAGTACTAAACCCTTTTTATAAATCCTGGAATAAATTGCGGGCACATATTGGAATATTCCCAACAGCCCTCAACTGCTTTCAGGATTAAATGGGCATTTAAAATATTTATAGCAATTAAATGCCCAAATTCAAATACTTTATGAATTCATTCAAAAATCCAAATTGATCTAGAGAAATGTGCACCATTTTTGTCAGAGGTACTGGACCAATTAAAAAATGATGAACATTTCTAAAGGGCATTTTGGGTTTATTGAAAAGATTTTGGTAAACCCTAGTTGGATTAAGGGGGTGCTAGGGGTTCTGTCATCCCCATTTCAAGTTTCTGAGGGAAAGTAAACATGATGCATGGAGATTATGCAATGATAGGCAAGACTAAGCTAGGGCTGTGACACCTTGTTCCACGGGGGCAATTACATCATACACTATTGGACCCCCTTCCTCGCGTCGTCTGCCGCTCTCACCCAGCATGAGATCAAGCACTGGTAATTGCGTAGGCCGGGTGGTGTTCATACCTTGCTGATGTGTGGTCACTGCTACTTGAGCTTGCGTTCGTTTTTCCCTTGAAGAGGAAAGGGTGATGCAGCAAAGTACAGATAAGTATTTCCCTAAGAACCAAGGTATCAATCCAGTAGGAGGAACACACAAGTCCCCAATAGATGCACCTGCACAAACAAATAAATACTTGCACCAAACGTGAAAAAGGGGTTGTCAATCCCTTCACGGTCACTTGCAAGGATGAGATCTGATAGAGATTGATATAAAAGATAAGTAAAAGTGCAAAATAAAGTAAAGGTAAATAAATTGCAGCAAGATATGTTTTGTGTTTTTGCTTTTATATATCTGAAAATAATATGATAAAAATAGACCTGGGGGCCAGAGTTTTCACTAGAGGCTTCTCTGTCGAAAGAAAGCATACGGTGGGTAAAGAAATTATTGTTGAGCAATTGATAGAAAAGCGCATAGTTATGACGATATCCAAGGCAATGATCATGAATATAGGCATCACGTCCGTGACAAGTAGACCGACTCCTGCCTGCATCTACTACTATTACTCCACACATCGACCGCTATCCAGCATGCATCTAGTGTATTAAGTTAACAAGAACGGAGTAACACCTTAAGCAAGATGACATGATGTAGAGGGATAGACCCAATCAATATGAATAAACCCCACCTTTTTATCCTTAGTGGCAACAATACAATACGTGCCTCGCTACCCATTCTGTCACTGGGTGAGGACACCACAAGATTGAACCCACTACAAGGCACCTCTCCCATTGCAAGAAAAATCAATCTAGTTGGCCAAATCAATAGATCGGAGAGAAATACAAAGCTATCTTAATCATGCATAAAATAGTTCAAAAAAGACGCAAATAATATTCATAGATATCTGATCATAAATCCACAATTCATTGGATCTCAACAAACGCACCCCAAAAGAACATTACATCGAATAGATCTCCAAGAACATCGAGGAGAACATTGTATTGAAGATCAAAGAGAGAGAAGAAGCCATCTAGCTACTAGCTATGGACCCGTACGTCTGTGGTAAACTACTCACACATCATCGGAAGGGCAGCAAGGTTGATGTGTAGAAGCCCTCCGTGATCGAATCCCCCTCTGGCGGAGTGCCGGAAAAGGCCCCAAGATGGGATCTCATGGAAACAGAAGCTTGCGGCGGCAGAAAAGTATTTTTGGTGTGCCCTCTGGTAAAAGGGAATATTTGGGTATTTATAGAGCTGAGATTAGGGTTAGAGGTGCCACGTTAGGCCCACAAGCCGCCCCCCCTAGGGCGCGCATCCCGAGCTTGTGGCTCATCGTGGCTCTTCTGGCCTCCTCCTGAAGCTTCCTAGGTGTCTTCTGGTCAAAGAAAAATCCTCAAAAAGTTTTGTTCCATTTGGACTCTGTTTGGTATTGATTTTCTTTATAAGACAAAAACAAGGAACAAATAGCAACTGACACTTGGCACTAGGTTAATAAGTTAGTCCCCCAAAATAATATAAAATAGCATAATAATGCATATAAAACATCCAAGATGGATAATATAATAGCATGGAACAATAATAAAATATAGATACGTTGGAGACGTATCTGTCACTGGTGTGCTCTCGGCCACCTCCACACGAAGAAGATTCTTCAGCCACAATAGCATCCAACCCTTGCATTCTCCAAGCTGCATCGGGGTCTCGTCGTCCTCTCCCCCGAGCCGTACTGGAGGAGCCAAATCCTCGTAGCCTGCTTTGACACTCGACGAGGTAAACCTGAGGGTGCTGATGAGGACATGTACCTAGGGTAGGGTCACAGGCCTAACCTAAATACCTTCCCCAAGGACATCACTCTAAAGCCAGAAGCATTCGAGGGGTACCATCACCCACTTGACCAGAAACATTTCCACTCGGAGGAATCAAGATCACTCGACCGTAACAAGAAACACTCGATGGACAGAAGACCTAAAGTCACTCTACACAGCAACGGTCGAGCATTAACTCCTAGACTTAATAGCCATTTATAACCATTTATAACACTTTATAACAGACGTTACCAGTAACGCCTCCCTCTTGATGTACCTTAAATCCCTTGTAACGTGGCCTGGCCGGGGTGCTGGCGCACTCTATATAAGCCACCCCCTCCACACGCACAAGGGTTCGCACCCCCTGTAACACACACACATATAATCCAGTCGACCGCCTCCGGGCTCTGAGACGTAGGGCTGTTACTTCCTCCGAGAAGGGTCTGAACTCGTAAAACTCGTGCGTACAGCTTCTCCATAGCTAGGATCTTGCCTCTACATCCCTACCCCCATTCTACTGTCAGACTTAGAACCACGACAGTTGGCGCCCACCGTGGGACAGGTGTCGCAGCGACTTGTTGGAGAAGTTGCAATTTTTGCGATCCCCATCAGCATGGTTTCAGGCGGAGGATTGGCCGAGGGCCGCGAGATCCGTCTCGGCGCCCTCGTGTTCGTCGCCGACGACTCCGCTTGGCTCCAAGAAGGTCCACTCAACGTCAAGGCGCTCCCCGTCCGCGGGGCAATGCACTTTCGCGCGTGCGTCCGCGGCGTCCTCCTGCGGCAACCGTCGACCCAATATCGGTCGGCTCCGGTGGCGTCTCCACTCCCTGATGCCCGCCGGCACAAGCGTCCCGGTCGGTCGAGGCTCCAGCGGTGGGTGAGGCACGCGGTGGCTCGCTAGTCGGCCACCCCCCAAGTCGCGGCAATCGAGCCCGACGAAACTCTCTACGGCATGTTCGACCTGTCGATTGGCTCCGTTGAGACCGCATCCGAGTGCGACAGCAGCGACCCCGCGGTAGAAGTCCTGATGGTCAACGGACCGCGCAGTCCTCCTGGCTTCCCCCGCGATGACGGTGGTGATGGCGGAGGCGATTCGTCGCGTGTCCACGAGGAGTACCGCCCCGAGCCCCTCTCTTCGCAGCAGAGGGAAGAGCTTCGCCGCTGTAACATGGATGCACTTCACACTCCTATCGCTAGAGAAACCCCAGATGCCCGGGCCTTGGAGGAGGTGCGCCTGGCCAACTTGGCTGAGCGCACTCGACTGGAGAATCTCCAGCACGCACTCGACGAGCGTGCTCGGCAGCGAGTTCCTGAATCCAGTCGACGACAACTTTTTCCGCCTCCAACCCAGGTATATCGAACTCCGATGCAGAATCTCACAGCTGCTGCTCGAATAGCAGAGTCGATTCAACCTTCCCAGTCGGAGGCTGGTAGGGGTTTGATGCAGATCCGGACTTTGCTCCGGGCGGCGGGGGAGCAGAACACAGCAGTGTCACAGTCTCGGAATAGGATTCATAGTAGATCTGTAATGGCAGACACAGTTCAGTCGGCTCATAGCCCAAGATCACCTCCAAGGCGTGAGGGACGTGGAGATCGACAGGATCAGTACAGAAACCATGAGCAGTATGATCGTCGTCGAGTACCCACGCCTCCCCCAAGGAGTGGGTCATACGCGCCTCGGCAACACGATGACAGGCGCCCTCATAGTGGTGGGCGCAGGATTCCAGTCGACCCCTGGGAGCCGGGCTTTGACGCGAGATCCATTCTCGTTCAAGGTCTGGTTGACAGGAACAGAGCACATAGAGATGGCCACAATAGAGATTACCCGACCGGCAGCCGGGTGCATGTTTCAGGTCCCGAGTGTTTCAGCAGAGCCATCAGAGCAGCAGTGATTCCTCCCAACTTCAGGTTGGCGACTGGATTCAGCAAGTTCACTGGTGAGTCCAAGCCCGACACTTGGCTTGAGGACTACCAAGTGGCTGTGCAGATTGGTGGTGGCAATGATGAAGTGGCCATGAAGCACCTTCCTCTGATGTTAGAGGGCTCGGCCAGAGCGTGGTTGAATCAGTTAGCACCTGGCAGTATTTATAGCTGGGAAGAGCTTGCCCGAGTGTTTGTCAGAACATTTGAAGGTACTGTTGGAAATATGCCCTAGAGGCAATAATAAATGGTTATTATTATATTTCTTTGTTCATGATAATTGTCTATTATTCATGCTATAATTGTATTGTCCGGAAATCGTAATACATGTGTGAATACATAGACCACAACGTGTCCCTAGTAAGCCTCTAGTTGACTAGCTCGTTGATCAACAGATAGTCATGGTTTCCTGACTATGGACATTGGATGTCATTGATAACGGGATCACATCATTAGGAGAATGATGTGATGGACAAGACCCAATCCTAAGCATAGCATAAAAGATCGTGTAGTTTCGTTTGCTAGAGCTTTTCCAATGTCAAGTATCTTTTCCTTAGACCATGAGATCGTGCAACTCTCGGATACTGTAGGAGTGCTTTGGGTGTGCCAAACGTCACAACGTAACTGGGTGACTATAAAGGTGCACTACGGGTATCTCCGAAAGTGTCTGTTGGGTTGGCACGGATCGAGACTGGGATTTGTCACTCCGTATGATGGAGAGGTATCTCTGGGCCCACTCGGTAATGCATCATCATAATGAGCTCAATGTGACTAAGGCGTTAGTCACGGGATCATGCATTGCGGTACGAGTAAAGAGACTTGCCGGTAACGAGATTGAACAAGGTATTGGGATACCGATGATCGAATCTCGGGCAAGTAACATACCGATTGACAAAGGGAATTGTATACGGGATTGATTGAATCCTCGACACCGTGGTTCATCCGATGAGATCATCGTGGAACATGTGGGAGCCAACATGGGTATCCAGATCCCGCTGTTGGTTATTGACCGGAGAGGCGTCTCGGTCATGTCTGCATGTCTCCCGAACCCGTAGGGTCTACACACTTAAGGTCCGGTGACGCTAGGGTTGTAGAGATATATGTATGCGGAAACCCGAAAGTTGTTCGGAATCCCGGATGGGATCCCGGACGTCACGAGAGGTTCCGGAATGGTCCGGAGGTGAAGAATTATATATAGGAAGTCCAGTTTCGGCCACCGGGAAAGTTTCGGGGGTTATCGGTATTGTACCGGGACCACCGGAAGGGTCCCGGGGGTCCACCGGGTGGGGCCACCTGTCCCGGAGGGCCCCGTGGGCTGAAAGTGGAAGGGAACCAGCCCCTAGTGGGCTGGGGCGCCCCCCTTGGGCCTCCCCCCATGCGCCTAGGGTTGGGAACCCTAGGGGGGGGGAGTTCCCCCTTGCCTTGGGTGGCAAGGCACCCCTTCCCCCCCACTTGGCCGCCGCCCCCCCTTGGATCTGATCTCCAGGGCCGGCACCCCCCCAGGGGGCCTATATAAAGGGGGGAGGGAGGGCAGCACACAACAGCCTTGGGCGCCTCCCTCCTCCCCTGCAACACCTCTCTCTCTCTCGCAGAAGCTTAGCGAAGCCCTGCCGAGACCCGCTACATCCACCACCACGCCGTCGTGCTGCTGGATCTCCATCAACCTCTCCTTTCCCCTTGCTGGATCAAGAAGGAGGAGACGTCGTTGCACCGTACGTGTGTTGAACGCGGAGGTGCCGTCCGTTCGGCACTCGGTCATCGGTGATTTGGATCACGGCGAGTACGACTTCGTCATCCACGTTCATTGGAACGCTTCCGCTCGCGATCTACAAGGGTATGTAGATGCACTCCCTTCCCCTCGTTGCTAGTACACTCCATAGATGCATCTTGGTGAACGTAGGAAATTTTTAAAATTATGCTACGATTCCCAACAGGTACATGCAAACGGCCAGCAGGGCTAAGAGAGCTACAGTCTTGTGTGCAGAAGTCGAATGAAACTTTGAGACATTATATCCAGAGATGGATCACGTTGCACCACACGGTGGAGAATGTGTCTGATCACCAAGTAGTTTGTGCCTTCAAGGAAGGCGTCAAGTATCGAGAATTGAATCTGAAGTTCGGTCGGACCGGAGATATGTCTCTGAGTCGAATGATGGAAATTGCCACCAAGTATGCTAATGGTGAAGAGGAGGATCGGCTCCGGAGTGGCAAGCACAAAACAGTCGCCCACGAAACCGGGGGAGGGAACTCCAGTCGGAAGCAGAAGCGTAAAGCCGAGCCAACTGCTCCCGGAGAAGCCTTAGCCGTGACTCAAGGAAAGTTCAAGGGGAAGCCCAAAGGGCCATGGAACCCCAAGAAAGTAAAAGATCAAGATGGAAATGATGTGTTGGATTTACCATGCCACATTCACACCAAAAAGGATGAGGAGGGTAATCTCATTTATCCGAAACATACCACTCGACAATGTCGGCTCCTAATCCAGCAGTTCTGAGAGAAACATCCCAAAGAAAAGGAGAAAGAATCAAACAAAGTTGAGGATAAGGAAGAGGACGATGATGGTTACCCCCATGTCAATTCCACTCTGATGATTTTTGCTGATGTTGAGAGCAAGAGTCGACTGAAAGTCATCAACAGAGAAGTGAACATGGTCGCTCCAGCGATGCCCAGTTATTTGAAGTGGTCCCAGACAGCCATTACGTTCGAACAGTCTGATCACCCGACACACATAGCCACCCCTGGGAGGAAAGCATTGGTGGTCGACCCAATCGTCGAAGGCACTCGGTTGACTAAGGTTCTGATGGATGGTGGCAGTGGCCTGAATATACTGTATGCGGAGACCTTGAAAGGAATGGGCATTCCGATGTCCAGACTCAGTGAAAGCAATATGAGTTTCCATGGGGTTATTCCTGGCAAGAAGGCTGAGTCACTCGGCCAGATCGCCCTCGATGTGGTTTTCGGTGATTCCAAGAATTATCGAAAAGAAAAGTTGATGTTTGAAGTCATCGATTTCCAGAGTGCTTATCATGCTACTCTGGGCAGGCCGGCTTATGCACGTTTCATGGCTCGACCATGTTATGTTTACCTCAAATTGAAGATGCATGGTCCTAAAGGAGTGATCACTATCACTGGCAATCGGAAGAAGGTAGAAGAGTGCTTCCAGAAGGGCTCAAAGATCGCCGATGCGCAAATGGCCGTAGTGGAATTGCAGGAGTATAAAAAAATGCAGATTCGAGTGATTTGTTGCGAGCTAAGAAGCCTGCCACAGATTCAGCATTTCAGTCATCTGGTGAAACGAAGCCGATTCATATTCACCCGACCGATCCCAATGCTGCTCCGACTCAAATTTTGACAACACCCGATTCCAAATAGGAAGAAGCGCTCATCCAGTTCCTCCGTGAGAACTGGGACATCTTTGCATGGAAACCTTCTGACATGCCGGGTGTTCCCAGGGGGCTGGCTGAGCACCGTTTGCGAGTCGACCCAAAAGTGAAACCAGTCAAAGAACATCTTCGACGGTCCTCCGTACAGAAGAGAAAAGCAATCGGTGAAGAAGTGGCTCAGCTCCTAGCAGCTGAGTTTATCCGAGAGATTTACCACTCCGAGTGGCTAGCCAATGTTGTCATGGTCCCCAAGAAGGACGACTCACTTCGCATGTGCATTGACTTCAAGCATATCAATCGGGCCTGCCCGAAAGATCACTTTCCTCTCCCCCGCATCGATCAAATAGTCGACTCGACTGCAGGGTGTGGGCGCTTGTCCTTTTTGGACACTTATTCCGGGTATCATCAGATCCGACTGTATGGACCCGATGAGATAAAAACAGCTTTCATCACTCCATTTGGGTGCTTTTGTTATGTCACCATGCCATTCGGCCTGAAGAATGTTGGAGCCACATTCATGAGGATGATTCAGAAGTGTTTACTCACTCAAATCAGTCGGAATGTGGAAGCATACATGGATGACATTGTGGTCAAGTCACGTAAAGGTTCCGACCTGTTGGCTGACCTTGCTGAAACTTTTGCCAACCTCAGAAGGTATGATATCAAGCTTAATCCATCAAAGTGCACATTCAGAGTTCCGGGCGGAAAATTACTCGGCTTCCTCGTTTCCGAACGGGGGATCGACGCTAACCCAGAGAAAGTTGGTGCCATTCTCCGAATGAAACGCCCTGTGCATGTGCACGATGTCCAGAAGCTTACATGTTGTTTGGCCGCCTTAAGTCGATTCATTTCTCGCCTCGGTGAAAAGGCATTGCCTCTTTACCGACTGATGAAGAAGTCTGATAAGTTCGAGTGGACTCCTGAAGCTGATGCAACATTTGCAGAGCTCAAAGCCCTGCTTTCCACCCAGCCGGTGCTTGCTGCCCCAATCAGCAAAGAGCCTTTACTGCTTTACATTGCAGCCACTGGACAAGTCGTCAGTACAGTACTTACGGTTGAGCGGGAAGAAGAAGGAAAAGCCTGTAAAGTTCAGCACCCAGTATACTATGTTTCTGAAGTTTTGACTCCATCAAAGCAAAGATATCCACATTATCAGAAGCTTGTTTATGGGATTTATATGACCACGAAGAAGGTTGCACATTATTTCTCTGACCACTCCATTACAGTCGTCAGCGACGCTCCATTATCAGAGATTCTGAACAACAGAGATGCAACTGGTCGAGTGGCAAAGTGGGCGATTGAACTCCTTCCCTTGGATATTAAGTTTGAGGCAAAGAAAGCTATCAAGTCCCAAGCAATAGCAGATTTCCTCGCCGAGTGGATCGAACAGCAACTGCCGACTCAAGTCCACTCGGAACACTGGACCATGTTCTTTGATGGTTCCAAGATGCTGAATGGTTCCGGTGCTGGGGTGGTACTGGTATCCCCCGAGGAGACAAGCTCAGATATGTTCTCCAGATTCACTTTGATTCCTCCAATAACGAAGCGGAATATGAAGCACTCTTATATGGGTTACGTATGGCCATCTCACTCGGCGTCCGTCGCCTCATGGTCTACGGCGACTCAGATTTGGTAGTCAATCAAGTGATGAAGGAGTGGGATGTCAGAAGCCCAGCTATGACTGGTTACTGCAATGCGGTGAGGAAGTTGGAAAAGAAGTTTGAGGGGTTAGAGCTCCATCATATACCCCGACTGAAAAATCAAGCAGCCGATGATTTGGCAAAGATAGGTTCCAAGAGGGAAGCCATTCCCAGCAACGTGTTTTTGGAACACATTCATACACCTTCAGTTCAAGAAGATCCTTTCACTGAAGAGCCCCCGCAGCCTAAGAGTGCCACAGATCTGACTGAAGTCGAAGTCCCAGCCGTGGTCGACCTGATCATGGAGGTTTTGGTCATCACTCCCGACTGGATAGTGCCATACATTGCGTATATCCTTAGGAAGGAACTCCCAGAGGATGAAGAAGAGGCTCGACAGATCGTCCGTCGATCCAAAGCCTTTACTGTGATAAGAGGACAACTGTTCAGGGAAAGCGTAACCGGAGTCAGCCAGAAATGCATAACACCAGAAGAAGGTCGAGTGATCCTCAACGACATCCACTCGGGGACCTGTGGTCACCATGCGTCCTCTCGGACCATTGTGGCCAAAGCATACCGAGCTGGATTTTATTGGCCACGAGCAAATGAAATGGCGAAAGATATAGTCGACAAATGTGAAGGCTGCCAGTTTTACTCCAATATGTCCCACAAGCCTGCGTCAGCCCTGAAGACTATTCCACTCGTCTGGCCCTTTGCTGTTTGGGGATTGGATATGGTTGGACCCCTGAGGACTGGTAGGAGCGGCTTCACTCATGTGCTTGTAGCAGTCGACAAGTTTACCAAATGGATTGAAGCCAAGCCTATCAAGAATCTTGAAGCCAGTACTGCCGTCAGCTTCATCAGAGAATTGACATTCAGATATGGAGTTCCGCACAGCATCATCACTGACAACGGGTCGAACTTCGATTCTGATGAGTTCAGAGCCTTCTGTGCTTCCCAAGGCACACGAGTCGACTATGCTTCAGTCGCCCACCCCCAGTCGAATGGACAAGCAGAAAGAGCAAATGGCTTGATTCTCAAAGGACTGAAACCCCGACTGATGCGTGATCTCAAGCACGCAGCAGGCGCCTGGGTCGATGAACTTCCATCAGTTCTTTGGGGATTGAGGACAACTCCCAATCGGTCGACTGGCCGAACTCCATTCTTCTTGGTTTATGGAGCTGAAGCTGTTCTACCGAGTGACTTGCTTCACAATGCACCCCGAGTCGAGCTCTTCTCTGAAGATGAAGCAGAACAGGCCCGGCAGGACGCAGTCGATCTCCTAGAGGAGGAAAGAGAGATGGCCTTAATCCGGTCGAGCATTTATCAGCAAGACTTGCGTCGATTCCACGCCAAAAACGTGAGGGGCCGAGCCTTTCAAGAGGGAGATTTGGTTCTTCGAGTGGATCAGCAGAAACCACACAAGCTCGCCCCTGCTTGGGAAGGTCCCTTCATTGTCACCAGAGTTCTCCACAATGGAGCATACCATCTTTACAATGTCAAGCATCAGAAAGACGAGCCACGGGCTTGGAACGCGGAGCTGCTCCACCCCTTCTATACTTAAGTACTCTTTCGGATGAGATGTAATAAGAAATACCTTTGTAGTTTGTTTATCAAGCTTTACAGTCTTCCTAAATGGTTGTTGTTGCTTTTGTTTGCGTCTAAAATCCCCCAGTGGGTGACTTTGCCGCGAATCCGTTTCGTCTAAAGTTTGAAAAATCCTACCGAGTGATGAGCAAGCCTCTCACTCGGGGGCTTAGCCGCGAATCCGTTTCACCTAAGTTTGAAAAATCTTACCAAGTGATGAGCAAGCCTCTCACTCGGGGGCTTAGCCGCGAATCCGTTTCGCCTAAGTTTGAAAAATCCTACCGAGTGGTGAGCAAACCTCCCACTCGGGGGCTTAGCTGCAGTCCAGTACTCGCCTAAGTTTGTAAAATCCTACCGAGTGGTGAGCAACCCTCCCACTCGGGGGCTTAGCTGCAGTCCAGTACTCGCCTAAGTTTGTAAAATCCTACCGAGTGGTGAGCAACCCTCCCACTCGGGGGCTTAGCTGCAGTCCAGTACTCGCCTAAGTTTGTAAAATCCTACCGAGTGGTGAGCAACCCTCCCACTCGGGGCTTAGCTGCAGTCCAGTACTCGCCTAAGTTTGTAAAATCCTACCGAGTGGTGAGCAACCCTCCCACTCGGGGGCTTAGCTGCAGTCCAGTGCTCGCCTAAGTTTGAAAAATCCTACCGAGTGGTGAGCAACCCTCCCACTCGGGGGCTTAGCTGCAGTCCAGTACTCGCCTAAGTTTGAAAATCCTACCGAGTGGTGAGCAACCCTCCCACTCGGGGGCTTAGCTGCAGTCCAGTACTCGCCTAAGTTTGAAAAATCCTACCGAGTGGTGAGCAACCCTCCCACTCGGGGGCTTAGCTGCAGTCCAGTACTCGCCTAAGTTTGAAAAATCCTACCGAGTGGTGAGCAACCCTCCCACTCGGGGGCTTAGCTGCAGTCCAGTACTCGCCTAAGTTTGAAAAATCCTACTGAGTGGTGAGCAACCCTCCCACTCGGGGGCTTAGCTGCAGTCCAGTACTCGCCTAAGTTTGAAAAATCCTACCGAGTGTTGAGCAACCCTCCCACTCGAGGGCTTAGCTGCAGTCTAGTACTCGCCTAAGTTCGAAGTCCATCCCCATTCGCAAGGACGACGAGGTGCAGGTCGACTGCAACCTTCTCCTTCAGAGCTGCGCCACAAGTACAACGTGTGCTCCATCCCTATCTGCAAGGACGACGAGGTGCAGGTCGACTGCAACCTTCTCCTTCGGAGCTGCACCACAAGTACAACGTGCGCTCCACCCTTATCCGCAAGGACGACGAGGTGCGGGTCGACTGGAGCATCAACCTCAGAGCTGCATCTCAAGCACGAAGATTATTCCGTGTGAAGAACAAATTCCACTCGAAGACAAATACAAGCATATTCAGAGATAAATCAAGTTCAGATAAATCCTAAAGTTCAAGACCACGGATCAAAGCACTCGGGCATTCAGCCCGAAGGAGTTTAACGGTTACAAAATCACTCGGCATTCCGAGGCAAATTAAGGCAGAGCATAAAAGTTTGTTCACTCCGCAGGAGGAGGGCTGGCAGGCTCGACGAATTCGTCCAGGTCGATCCCGTCAGCAATCCGAGTGGCGGCAGCAATGAAAGTCTCCATGAAGGACTGGAAGTCGTGCCTCTTGGTGTTAGCAACTTTAATCGCCGCCAGCTTCTCTTCCCGAGCTTCTCGACAGTGGACGCGAACCAGAGATAGAGCCACATCAGCGCCGCACCGGGCAGAAGACTTCTTCCATTCTTGAATTCGACTGGGAGCTTCATTGAGCCGAGCCATCATAGACTCGAGGTCATTCTGAAGTGTTGCCATGGGCCAGAGAGCTGTGTCAATCCGCGACATCGCGACTTTCAGTCGGGCGAGATAATCGACAACACCAGTGATGCGGGATTCCAGTCGGAGCACGTTCATGGCAGCTTCATCCTTCACTGGAGAGTTGATGGGGTCCAAGCTTGGTTCAATTCGCCCGGTCTCTTCCTCGAAGTCCCGGCAAAACTCTGCATACACAATTCAAGGGTAAGCCAATGATCATATGTCGAGTCGACAAGAACAAACCAGTCGGATCAAAGGAAACACCTTCAAGCATGACGAACAACTTCTTAGCAAGGCTTCCCAGATAATTCTCCAGATCGTTCCTCCTGCGGGCAATACCTTCCATCTTCTCGTTCAGATTTTCCTTGTCCTTCTTCAGGCGAGTCGCTTCCTTATTGGCTTCGTCAAGGGCAGTTTTCAGCCTGGAGTTTTCTTCCTCCAATTTGCCGACTGAAGCCAACTTCTGTTCAGCGAGCGCAGTTTTCTCATCAGCTTTTTTCTGCGCGGCCGCCAGATCTTGATCCTTTTTCGCCAGAGCTTGGTTCAGTTTCTCTGAAAGAAATAATGTTGGATTCAGAAAAAGCAGAATGAAATCCGGTTCAGGGAAAACTCAGTCGACAGGTCTTCCTTACCAGCGGCGTCATCCTTGGCCTTCTGCAGTTCTGTCTTGGCCAGCTCCAGATCGAGGTTGAGCTGAATCTGCTGCTTCTCCAGGTCAGCAAAACGAGCTCCAAGATCACAAGATTTCTGCAACCAAAGAACAGGTCAGTCGACTGGTGAAAAGATTGGTTATTTCGGAGAGGTAAAAGGATAAAGCCAACAAATTCTAAGACTACTGCCGAATCAAACATCCAACAGTAGTCTCGGGGACTACACCCAGTGGGTGCACTTAGCGTGCCCCCACTGGTTCAGTTTACACTCGACAAGGCCTGTCCAGCACGAGTGCAAAAAAAAAACAGAGTCTTCAGACCATAGTCGACTGCCAGCAGTCAACCACGGTCTCGAGGACTACACCCAGTGGGTGCACTCAGCATGCCCCCACTGGTTCAAAGTTCCACTCGACATGGCCCGACCAGACCGAGTGAAGAAATTCAAATTCTGATGCTCAGACCATAGTCGACTGCCCGCAGTCAATTATGGTCTCGGGGACTACACCCAGTGGGTGCACTCAGCGTGCCCCCACTGGTCAAAAGATTCAATCGACAACAACATTATCAGCTCAAAGTGCGAATCTGTTCAGTGACAAATCAAAACACCCAGTGGGTGTACAGATGCAAGGTGCAGACAGATGCAAAGATTCTTGGAAAGAAAGTTTTCAGGTACCATATCCTAACAGAACAAGCCAGAAGAGTCAGTCAACGATCTACTAACCTGGACGTTGCTCTGGAGAGCGGAGCTGGCATCATAAGCAGCTTGGCTGGCTTCCCGCACCATCTTCATCTTCTCCATCATAATGCCCACCTGGCGCATAGCCTCTTTTGCAGCACCCACTTGGTCCTCTGGGACGTGATGTGTAGCAAAAAGTGAAGGTGGATTTATGGGAGTCTGTGCAGCTGACGAGGAAGGTCGAGCACTCGACAGCGGTATGGCGAAGGAGACGGAAGTCCGATTGGCATCGCCGGCGTCCTGAATTACCGGTTCCGGCACCGGTGTCGATTGAAGCGTCTTGCCAGCGGATGTTTTCCTGTTTCTTCTCCCCAAGGGCCTCTGTGGCTCGTCCTCGTCGTCGTCGGGGAGGTCAATGACGTTGAGGGCTGTAAAAAGATCAGTCGCCAAAGTTTCATCACCCGATTGGATATATCGCAGTTCAATCGACAAATCGAAGACAAAATCACGAGGATTGTACCCGGATTGGAGGTCACCGCATCTTCCATTTCCTCATCCTTGTTCTTATAACCAGAGGTCCCAGAGGTAGCGGCACTGCCAGTTTCAAGATTTATTCGGTCAAACCAAGGGAAAAATAAACAGCACAGAACGTCGAGTAAAAGCGAAAGAAGAACACTCACGCAGAAGCAACAGGAACGTCAATTTTGATTCTCGGCAGCGCCTTCCGAGTCTTCTGCACTACAACCTTGGACTGCTTTGGAGCTTTTTCAGTTGGTGCCGGAGAGGACGTCCGAGGACGCTTTGACGACTGCCCGGTCTGAACGGTCGCCTTGTCACGGGCGCTCGCCGGGTCGTGAGTAAGTTTGGATCGCCTTTCCCTGCGGGGAGGAGAGTCGACCTCTTCTTCGTCACTCGGGTCGTCGCTCTCCTCGTCCCCCTCTCCGTCGGAATGCCACTCGCCGCTTTCACCTCCGCTTGCCTCCCCCTCCGGGTCCTGCTCCTGCTCTCCGTTGGGCATCGAATACATTTCAGTAAGGGCCTAGAAGAAAACAAGCAAGACAAAGTCAGTCGGTGAAGCATAAACAGTTGCATGTTAAATCAAGATGACACTCGGTAATTCAGAATCGGACCTTGTCTGGTTCGTAGGATTGGTCAAGTGGAGGGATTCTCCTGGCTCCTCTGGGGTTATCCTTGTTGCCAGTGATACTCCTCAACCACTTCTCCACCGTATCCTCGTCGACTTCTTCTGGGTGCACCCGAGTGGAATCTTCAATGCCCGAATACATCCACATCGGATGGTCGCGGGCTTGAAGTGGCTGAATGCGTCGTCTGAGGAAGACTTCCAGCAGATCCATTCCAGTTACACCCTCACGGATGAGATAGACCACTCGCTCAACCAGCACTTTCACCTCCGCTTTCTCCCCTGAAGTCACTTTCAAGGCGGAGGGCTTCTCTACGCGAGCCATAGAAAAAGGAGGAAGTCCAGTCGACTGACCTGGAGTCGGCTGGTCTTTGAAGTAAAACCAGGTCGACTGCCACCCTCTTACTGAATCCCAAGACCCCCACACATCTGGATCACTTAAGTCCTCTCGTCACTCGGGTTGGCCTTTTTGACCGACTGGGAGCGACACGTGAAAATGTGCTTGACCCCAATGTGGTCGACAACCCAAAAAGTTTTCGCACAGACACACGAAAGCAGCAAGATATATGATGGTGTTGGGGGAAAAGTGATGAAGTTGTGCCCCAAAGAAATTCAAGAAAGCCCGGAAAAAAGGACGCGGGGGCAGAGAAAATCCACGATCGACGTGAGTGGCGAGGAGGACGCACTCACCCTCCCGCGGTCGAGGTTCGGTCTCATCCTTTGGGAGCCGCGCCGATCCGTGAGGAATCAGCCCCTCCTCCGCCAGATCGTTGAGGTCATCCTAACTGATCGTCGACCGGATCCAGTCGCCCTGGATCCAGCCGCGCGGCAAACCGGACCACGACGAGGATCCGCCCCGGCTGGACTTTTTCCCCTTCGCCTTCGCTGTCGCCTTCTTCGCGCGCTCCAGAGCCACCGTCTTTTCTTTCCCCATCGCCGCGGACGGAGCTCGAGCGGAGCGGTGGCGCTGGAGGAGGAGCAGGTGCAGTGGGGAAAACTGAGAAGAGAGAAGAAGAATGAGGACGCACTGTTCAAAAACCCCGGTCCAGCGCCTTATATGGGGTTGCTTCCAAGTGACTGACCTGTAGGCCCAGGCAATCTTATCAAATCCCGCAACAGTCGCGCGCGTGATACGTGGCAAAAAAGGCGGCACGGGAAACGAGGCGGCCTTGCCTTATCCAGCCTGATTACTGCGGCCTCCTCCGCCCCGCGCGCTTCCCGAAATTCGAATCCTGCGAGATCCGCGGGCAGCAGAACAACTTGTCAGATGGAAGATCTCCACCACATTAGCACTCGGACCTCTTCCAGCAAAAGTTCACTCGACAAAACCAGGAATGGATCAAGGCGAGTGAAAAAGAAGTTGGTGTCACCACCTCGGTTCGTTGATCCAAAACAAGACACACCCGAAGCGCGAAAAATGAGTCGGAAGTGTTTTCAACTCCTCCACTCAAACCCTGATCCATTCGGGGGCTAATGATGAGGACATGTACCTAGGGTAGGGTCACAGGCCTGACCTAAATACCTTCCCCAAGGACATCACTCTAAAGCCAGAAGCATTCAAGGGGTACCATCACCCACTCGACCAGAAACATTTCCACTCGGAGGAATCAAGATCACTCGACCGTAACAAGAAACACTTGACAGACAGAAGACCTAAAGTCACTCTACACAGCAACGGTCGAGCATTAACTCCTAGACTTAATAGCCATTTATAACACTTTATTACAGACGTTACCAGTAACGCCTCCCTCTTGATGTACCTTAAATCCCTTGTAACGTGGGCTGGCCGGGGTGTTGGCGCACTCTATATAAGCCACCCCCCTCCACATGCACAAGGGTTCGCACCCCCTGTAACACACGCGCATATAATCCAGTCGACCGCCTCCGGGCTCCGAGACGTAGGGCTGTTACTTCCTTCGAGAAGGGCCTGAACTCGTAAAACTCGTGCGTACAGCTTCTCCATAGCTAGGATCTTGCCTCTACATCCCTACCCCCCATTCTACTGTCAGACTTAGAACCACGACAGGTGCCAATGGGGATCGGCTGGCCGTGGAATGTGTGTTCTAAGGGCTTCGTTATCACTGCTTTCCCACATCCACCTTCTGGCCGTTGATCATGTAGAGTACATGCATGGGGTTTCGTCGGCTTGTGATACGTCCATTGTGCATCATGCTTTTGTATCGATATTTATTGCATTATGGGCTGTTATTACACATTATGTCACCATACTTATGCCTATTCTCTCTTATTTTACAAGGTTTACACGAAGAGGGAGAATGCCGGCAGCTGGAATTCTGGGCTGGAAAAGGAGCAAATATTAGAGACCTATTCTGCACAACTCCAAAAGTCCTGAAACTTCACGGAGGCACATTTTGGAATTAATAAAAAATACTGGGGAAAGAATTAACCAAAGGGGGCCCACACCCTGGCCACGAGGGTGGGGGGCGCGCCCTACCCCCTGGGCGCCCCCCCTGCCTCGTGGGCCCCTTGGCAGGCCTCCGGTGCCCATCTTCTGCTATATGAAGTCTTTCGCCCTGGAAAAAATCAGAAAAAAGCTTTCGGGACGAAACACCGCCGCCACGAGGCGGAACCTTGGCGGAACCAATCTAGGGCTCCGGCGGAGCTGTTCTGCTGGGGAAACATCCCTCCGCGAGGGGGAAATCATCGCCATCTTCATCACCATCGATCCTCTCAGCGGGAGGGGTCAATCTCCATTAACATCTTCACCAGCACCATCTCCTCTAAAACCCTAGTTCATCTCTTGTATCCAAACTTTGTCTCAAAACCTCAGATTGGTACCTGTGGGTTGCTAGTAGTGTTGATTACTCCTTGTAGTTGATGCTAGTTGGTTTATTTGGTGGAAGATCATATATTCAGATCTTTATGCATATTAATATCCCTCTGATTATGAACATGAATATGATTTGTGAGTAGTTACGTTTGTTCCTGAGGACAAGGGAGAAATCTTGCTATAAGTAGTCATGTGAATTTGGTATTCGTTCGATATTTTGATGAGATGTATGTTGTCTTTCCTCTAGTGGTGTTATGTGAACGTCGACTACATGACACTTCACCATTGTTTGGGCCTAGAGGAAGGCATTGGGAAGTAATAAGTAGATGATGGGTTGCTAGAGTGACAAAAGCTTAAACCCTAGTTTATGAGTTGCTTCGTAAGGGGCTGATTTGGATCCATATGTTTCATGCTATGGTTAGGTTTACCTTAACACTTCTTTTGTAGTTGTGGATGCTTGCAATAGGGGTTAATCATAAGTGGGATGCTTGTCCAAGAAAGGGCAGTACCCAAGCACCGGTCCACCCGCATATCAAATTATCAAAGTAACGAACGCGAATCATATGAGCCTGATGAAAACTAGCTTGACGATAATTCCCATGTGTCCTCGGGAGCATTTTCCTTCATATAAGAGTTTGTCCAGGCTTGTCCTTTGTTACAAAAAGGATTGGGCCATCTTGCTGCACCTTATTTACTTTCATTACTTGTTACCCGATACAAATTATCTTATCACAAAACTATCTGTTACCGATAATTTCAGTGCTTGCAGAGAATACCTTACTGAAAACCGCTTGTCATTTCCTTCTGCTCCTCGTTGGGTTCGACACTCTTACTTATCGAAAGAACTACGATAGATCCCCTATACTTGTGGGTCATGAAAACTCTTTTCTGGCGCCGTTTCCGGGGAGTGAAGCGCCTTTGGTAAGGAAAAATTTATATAGTGTGCTGAAATTTACTGTCACTTGTCACTATGGAACATAATCCTTTGAGGGGCTTGTTCGGGGTAAATTCACCTCGACCAGTAGAGCAAAGAGTTGCTCCTCAACCTACTGAACCTACTGAATTTTTTTACATTGGAATTCCTTCGGGTATGATAGAGAAACTGCTAGCTAATCCTTTTACAGGAGATGGAACATTGCATCCCGATTTGCACCTAATCTATGTGGATGAAGTTTGTGGATTATTTAAGCTTGAAGTTATGCCCGAGGATGTTATCAAGAAGAAGGTCTTCCCTTGAGCTTTGAAGGGAAAGGCATTGCCATGGTTTAGGCTATGTGATGATATGGGATCATGGAACTACAACCGATTGAAATTGGAATTTCATCAGAAGTTTTATCCTATGCATCTTGTTCATCGTGATCGTAATTATATATATAATTTTTGGCCTCACGAAGGAGAAATCCATCGCTCAAGCTTGGGGGAGGCTTAAGTCAATGTTATATTCATGCCCCAATCATTAGCTCTCAAGAGAAATTATTATTCAAAATTTTTATGCTCAGCTTTCTCTCAATAATCGCTCCATGCTCGATACTTCTTGTACTGGCTCTTTTATGATGAAGACTATTGAATTCAAATGGGATTTATTAGAAAGAATTAAACACAACTCTGAAGATTGGGATCTCGATGAAGGTAAGGAGTCAGGTATAAAACCTAAGTTTGATTGTGTTAAATCTTTTATGGATACCAATGTTTTCCGTGAATTTAGCACTAAATATGGACTTGACTCTGAGATAGTAGCTTCTTTCTGTGAATCCTTTGCTACTCATGTTGATATCCCTAAGGAGAAGTGGTTTAAATATAATCCTCCCATTGAAGTAAAACTAGTTGCACCTATTAAAGTTGAAGAAAAGACTATCACTTATAATGTTGATCCTGTTGTTCCTACTGCTTATATTGAGAAACCACCTTTCCCTGTTAGAATAAAGGATCATGCTAAAGCTTCAACTGTGGTTCGTAAGAGTAATACTAGAACACCTACACCCCCTGAGCAAATTAAAGTTGAACCTAGTATTGTTATGGTTAAAGATCTCTTGGCCGATAATATTGATGGGTATGTTATTTACTTCTATGATGAAGCTGCTAGAATTGCTAGACCCGATACTAAGGGTAAACATAGACCTGTTGTTGGCATGCCTGTTATTTCTGTTTAAATAGGAGATCATTGCTATCATGGCTTATGTGATATGGGTTCTAGTGCAAGTGCAATACCCCATTCCTTATGCAAAGAAATTATGTATGATATTTCACCTGCTGAGATAGAAGAAATTGATGTTACAATTAAGCTTACCAATAGAGATACTATTTCACCAGTTGGGATTGTTAGAGATGTTGAAGTCTTGCGTGGAAAAGTTAAATATCCTGCTGATTTTCTTGTTCTTGGTTCCCCACAAGATAACTTTTGTCCCATTACATTTGGTAGACCCTTCTTGAATACTGTTAATGCTAGGATAGACTGCAAAAAGGATGTTGCTACTATTGGTTTGGGGGATATGTCTCATGAGTTTAATTTTGCTAAATTTTGAAGACAACCCCATGATAAATAATTACCTAGCAAAGATGAAATTATTGGTCTCGCCTCTATTGCCGTGCCTCCTAAAGATCCTTTAGAACAATATTTGCTCGACCATGAAAATGATATGTTTATGAATGAAAGAAGGGAAATAGATGAAGTATTCTTTAAACAGGGACCTATTTTGAAACACAACTTACCTGTTGAAATCCTAGGGGATCCTCCTCCACCCAAGGGTGATCCCATGTTTGAGCTTAAACCATTACCTGATACTCTTAAATATGCTTATCTTGATGAGAAAAAGATATATCCTGTTATTATTAGTGCTAACCTTTCAGAGCATGAAGAAAAGAGATTATTGAAAACTCTGAAGAAGCACCGTGCTGCTATTGGATATACTCTTGATGATCTTAAGGGCATTAGTCCCACTCTATGCCAGCACAAAATAAAATTGGAGAAAGACGCTAAACCGGTTGTTGATCACCAACGACGGTTAAATCCTAAGATGAAAGAAGTGGTAAGAAAAAGAAATACTAAAGCTTCTGGAGGCAGGTATAATTTATCCCGTTGCTGATAGTCAGTGGGTAAGTCCTGTCCATTGTGTCCCTAAGAAGGGAGGTATTATTGTTGTTCCTAATGATAAAGATGAATTGATCCCAAAAAGAATTGTTACAGGTTGTAGAATGGTAATTGATTTCCACAAACTAAATAAAGCTACTAAAAGGGATAATTACCCTTTACCTTTTATTGATCAAATGCTACAAAGATTATCCAAACATACACATTTTTGCTTTCTAGATGGTTATTCTGGTTTCTCTCAAATACCTGTGTCAAAAGAGGATCAAGAAAAGACCACTTTTACTTGTCCTTTTGGTACCTTTGCTTATAGACGTATGCCTTTTGGTTTATGCAATGCACCTGCTACCTTTCAAAGATGCATGATGGCTATATTCTCTGATTTTTGTGAAAAGATTGTTGAGGTTTTCATGGATGATTCATCCGTATATGGAACTTCTCTTGATGATTGCTTGAGCAACCTTGATCGAGTTTTGCAGAGATGTAAAGAAACTAATCTTGTCTTGAATTGGGAAAAGTGCCACTTTATGGTTAATGAAGGTATTATCTTGGGGCATAAAATTTCTGAAAGAGGTATTGAAGTTGATAAAGCTAAAGTTGATGCTATTGAAAAGATGTCGTGTCCTAAGGACATTAAAGGTATAAGGAGTTTCCTTGGTCATGCCGGTTTTTATAGGAGGTTCATTAAGGACTTCTCAAAAATTTCTAGGCCTCTGACTAATCTCTTACAAAAAGATGTTCCTTTTATCTTCGATGATGATTGTGTAGAAGCATTTGAAATACTTAAGAAAGCATTGATTTCTGCACCTATTGTTCAGCCACCAGATTGGAATGTACCCTTTGAAATTATGTGTGATGCTAGCGATTATGTTTGGTGCTTTTCTAGGACAAAGAGTTGATAAGAAATTAAATGTTATCCAATATGCTAGTAAAACTCTAGACAGTGCCTAAAGAAATTATGCTACTACTGAAAAAGAATTTTTAGCAGTTGTATTTGCCTGTGATAAGTTCAGACCTTATATTGTTGATTCTAAAGTAACTGTTCAGACTGATCATGCTGCTATTAAATATCTTATGGAAAAGAAAGATGCTAAACCTAGACTTATTAGATGGGTTCTCCTACTACAAGAATTTGATTTGCATATTATTGATAGAAATGGAGCTGAGAACCCCATTGCAGACAACTTGTCTAGGTTAGAGAATGTTCTTGATGACCCACTACCTATTGATGATAGCTTCCCTGATGAACAATTAGCTGTCATAAATGCTTCTCGTACTGCTCCATGGTATGCTGATTATGCTAATTACATTGTTGCTAAATTTATACCACCTAGTTTCATGTACCAACAAAAGAAAAAGTTTTTCTATGATTTAAGACATTACTTCTGGGATGACCCACACCTTTATAAAGAAGGAGTAATGGTGTTATTAGACGTTGTGTACCTGAGGATGAACAGGAATAGATCCTACGCAAGTGTCACTCCGAGGCTTATGGAGGACACCATGCTGGAGATAGAACTACACATAAGGTATTGCAATCCGGTTTTTATTGGCCTACTCTCTTCAAAGATGCCCGTAAGTTTGTCTTGTCTTGTGATGAATGTCAAAGAATTGGTAATATTAGTAGACGTCAAGAAATGCCTATGAAATATTCACTTGTTATTGAACCATTTGATGTTTGGGGCTTTGATTATATGGGACCGTTTCCTTCCTCTAATGGCTATACACATATCTTAGTTGCTGTCGATTACGTTACTAAGTGGGTAGAAGCTATTCCAACTAGTAGTGCTGATCATAACACCTCTATTAAGATGCTTAAAGAAGTTATTTTTTCGAGGTTTGGAGTCCCTAGATATTTAATGACTGATGGTGGTTCACATTTTATTCATGGTGCTTTTCGTAAAATGCTTGCTAAGTATGATGTTAATCATAGAATTGCATCTCCTTACCACCCGCAGTCTAGTGGTCAAGTAGAACTTAGTAATAGAGAGCTCAAATTAATTTTGCAAAAGACTGTTAATAGATCTAGAAAGAATTGGTCCAAGAAACTTGATGATGCTTTATGGGCCTATAGAACTGCATATAAAAATCCTATGGGTATGTCTCCATATAAAATGGTTTATGGAAAAGCATGTCACTTACCTCTCGAACTAGAACATAAGGCATATTGGGCCATTAAAGAGCTCAATTATGATTTAAAAATTGCCGGTGAGAAGAGGCTATTTGACATTAGCTCACTTGATGAGTGGAGAACTCAGGCCTATGAGAATGCCAAACTGTTTAAAGAAAAAGTTAAAAGATGGCACGACAAAAGGATACAAAAGCGTGAGTTTAATGTAGGTGATTATGTGTTGCTATTCAACTCTCGTCTAAGATTTTTTGCAGGAAAAATTCTCTCTAAATGGGAGGTCCTTACGTTATCGAGGAGGTCTATCATTCCGGTGCCATAAAAATCAACAACTTCGAAGGCACAAATCCGAAGGTGGTGAACGGTCAAAGAATCAAACATTATATCTCAGGTAATCCTATAAATTTTGAAACTAATGTTATTGAAACCGTAACCCCGGAGGAGTACATAAGGGACACCTTCCAGAATGTTTCAGACTCCGAAAAGGAATAGGTATGTGGTACGGTAAGTAAACCGACTCCAAAACAGTTCTAATGGTAATTTTTCTCCTTTTTGGAATATTTAAGAAAATAGGAAAATAAGAAGTAGTGCGGGAAGGACACGAGGCATCCACGAGGGTGGAGGGCGCGCCCTACCCCCCTGGGCACGCCCCCTGCCTAGTGGGCACCTCGTGTGCTCTTCGGACTCCGTTTTCTTGCACAATACTTGTTTTGGTCGGTAAAAATTCATTATATAATCTCCCGAAGGTTTTGACCCTCGTATCACGCAAATATCCCCTGTTCTTGTTTCGAGCTGTTTTTCTGACAGATTTAGATCACAATGACGTCCCTAAGTGCCCCCAAGGACAAGTTCTTTGAGAAGGTCATCAACCCCTACCTCGCGGAGGTAGTGCAACATCCTCAAACCATTGAGACGCGGGAGGGGTTGCTGCACATCCATGATATTGAGGGACCAAGGAGGTCTGGAAGCGTGGAGACAAGGCTTGAAGCAATGGAGCAACAAGTTTTCAAGTGTCAGGAGACGGTGGAGCATGGACTCGACGCCAATCACATAATGATCACGGAGTTCACCAACAACCACAAGCTGGACGCCAAGGACATTGGGGAGGCCATCTTCAAGCTTCACGAGAAAATCGAGCACCTCCAAGCCCAGATCTATGACCTGCAAAACCAAAACTGTGAGTATGAATATATATTCAAGAGGATGAGTTTGGCTGCAGATTTAAGGATCCCGGAGACTCGATCATCCCTCTATGATGGTGAGCCTATGCCTTGGAAGATGGACGACAAGCCTACATCATCAACAACTCCACCATCACCATCCCCGAGGAAAGAGCAATAAATACATGGGTATGGGCACTCCCCTTGGCAACTGCCAAGCTTGGGGGGTGTCGGCGTTCTGGGAACGGGGGTCCCCAGACTTGCCTGCCTGCGGCCCACGGGGTGGCTGTGCTAGCAGGCCTGTACGGCCCATCTTCATCAACGAGGCATTCAAGACCCTCGCGAGGGGCCAAGCCTCGTGAGGCGGATGACACAAGACCTCCTCGTGAGCGGCCTCACTAGGCTGCGTCGCGAGGAGCGGAGAAATCAAGGCAGGGCAAACCTCGCGAGGCTCTCGTGATGTGAGCCATGACGATCAAGGTCAGGCGGGCGCCAGCGCGCACAGCGTCCTTGTTTCCTTTTTGGTGCTAAGGAGGCAAGCACAGGCACAGAGTACCGAGGCATCAAGCAAAGGTTTCCATATCAGTGCAACGAGACCAAGACCTGCAGGACGAAGGTCACCATGGATCCCAAGACGACGTCATCACCAGAGCCTTTCGCAGGCGAAGACTGCTTTTGTCAGGATAAACTGTACTAGTTGTCCCCTTTCAAATTGGCTGTTCTTGGCTCCCTTCCCGCTCAATATTTGGGGAGAGGACCAGGGCCTATATAAGTAGAACTAGCCACCACAGTAGGGGCATCTGATAACCCTTTGCGACCCATCCTCACATCCACAAGCTCGCTGAGCACAGGAACACCTCAACCTCAGGAGGCTGTTCTTCCCCTTGTACTGTTCATCATCAGCCCAAGAGGCAATCCACCACCACCGCACTGGAGTAGGGTATTACACCACAACGGTGGCCCAAACCAGTATAAACCTTGTGTCTTTGTGTTGTGAGTTCGTCGAGTTCGTCCGCGAGATCTTAGTGAGCTAGGGTGTGGATCGGTAGGGAGGAAATCTTCGCGCGCACCCCAGTGTTCGAACCTTGAGGATATTGCCGGAACCCATGTTTCGACATTTGGCGTGCTAGGTAGGGGTGCGCTAGAGCCTCTTCCCCGCCAATCGACCCGCCGACGCTCCGCGGCCCCGATGTCCGGCGACCCGAGGGCCGACTCCGACTGCTGGGCAGCCTGGCAAGCCCGGGCGGCGCCACCTACCCATGAAGACCTCAACCCCGCGCTTCAGGCGGCCCGAGCGCCTCCTAACGCTGCGGGGCGGGGGCGGCGCGGCCAGGCGTCGGCCGCCCTCACTCCACGACAAGCGCGAGCCACTGCAAGGGCCGCAAGCCACGCCGCAGCAACGGCGCCACACACCCGGCGGGAGCAGGCGAACACGCGGGCCACGCTCACGGTGGCGCGGGAGTTGCCGCGGTGCCGACTGATGGAGAGCGGCCGGGATGCACTGCTAGAACGTGTCGCTGAGCTGCTGGATGCGGCGGCGTCAGGAGCACCGCCTTTCTGCTATCTGCTCCCTTCCCGGGCCGCTACTGGACCTCACGACGGGCCTCACCACAACTACGCGCCTTTGGGTGCACCTGGGGGCTTCATCGACACCAAGACGGCCGACGGCGCTAGGGGCCTCGCTACCCCCACGCCGCCTCTGATGAGCACGGGCACGAGCGTTTCCCCCATGGTCCCAGCGTGGTGTCGTGCTATCATCCTCAGGACGCTGCGCTAGGCCGGGCGACGTGGAGTGTGGGGCACTACGGCGAGGTGTTTGGGGGTAACGGCCCTAGAAGCCTATGTGCCCCGCATGATGGACCAGGAGTACACGCCGGAGGACGACCCTGGCTCGTTTCTCGGGCCAGGTTGGGAGGAGGAGGCATTAGGAGCAGAAGCCTTCCAGGAGCCGCTGGAAAGCCCCGCCAACCGTGCCGTCGACAACAGATACAGGGTACCACTACTCCCTCAGGAGCAAGCATACGCTAACCATGAGTCGCAGGAGAATCAGGTCACCGCAGCAGCTGGCGTCCCCAGCTTGGCGACCTCCCTCCCGCCAGGAGGATCGCGCTGGGGGCCTCAGGAGAGAAGCCGGGAGCTAGATCCCTCGCTGCATCGCGCGGAGCAAGGTCCCCCCCGGAGGTAGGCCCTCTGCTGGGGAGGTGCTGAAAAGCCTACCCCCGGCAGAGGACCCATGGTCGCCGAGGGTGCCGCTGCATCCCCTTTCCCCCCTTTGTGCCGTCCTGGTTGCGGGTCGGCTCAAAGGTGGTCGAGGGCGGCGCAAGGCGGGGCCCTCTTCTGGCGATATGAAGCAAGGCCGGTACCTGTGAAGAAGGACCAGTGCCTGTGAAGATCGCCGCCCGTGACACTCTCACGTAATAATGAGTGGGGCTGTACACGCCCCGGAGTCCCCGAAGAGCCGCCCTCGGGCCTCGGGGGCTCCCTCCCATGCCTAGTGGCAGCACTTAGCTCCGCGCTGGTGAGAAGACTTGAAGACAAGAAGACTAGACTAGGTGCCAGACGCGGCCATTTGCTTTGAATCCCTTTTCTGCAGCCTTGCCTTTTGGATTTGGATTTAAGTTGAAGTTGAGTTTTCATTGATGCGCGCTGGGGGGTGCCTTTTCTAATTCGGAGCGATTTCTCGTTATCTGGTTCTCGCCTTGTTTTGGACTCACACACCACGCCTTCCACTCGCGAGCCCCTCGCGAGCTGGACTGGGCGAGGCACATGTGCGCCACGCGCGCGTGCTAACGCCACGGCTGGTGCTCGCCTCTCACGAGGTCCCCTCAGGTGGATTGACGGGCTCTCCAGGAGTCCCGAAAGCTCATGACCTCATGATTCGGTTCGTGACCCGCCCCAACTAAGGTAAGCCACGGTGGGAACTTGCCGCCAGGTTTACGGTTTCGCGAAGGTGCACACTCAGTTCGACATAAGAGAATGAAGGCAGCGGTTTATTTACATGAGGGGCTCCCCCTCTCAAAATGCTCTCACAATTCTTAGGGACCATGCCCAAGTTTTTGTGTACAGGATAAAGCAGTAAAGGAGCAAGGGATCAGCTAGATATGTCGCTCACCGCGTCCTCCTCATCGGCTTCAGACGCATCACTGGCGTCGCTGCCACCATCGTTGACGTTGCCTCTGCCTTCACCAATGCCGGCATCACCATCGTCGACCATGTCTTCTTGGTCAGCGGCGACCACCACCGCGTCGTCTTCAGAAGCGAAGGCTCTGACCAGCGCATCCACATTGTCCTCCACCCACCACGCCAGGTCGCCACGGATGGCCTGCGGTACAGGGGCAATGGCGGCGTCGAAGTCGAAGTCAGGGAAGGTGTTCCGGAGATGACTGAAGACGCGGGAGAACGCGCGCCCGAGCAGGCTGCGGCTCCTCTCTTCCACGAGCTGGCGAGCTCTGTCGGACCGAGCCTCCAGGCGCATCACCACGTCACCAAAGAAGTGCAGATGAATGGCGTAGTCGTTCGAATGCGGCTGCGGAGCATTCTCGTCACAGACGTGGCCCAACGCCATGTTGGCCCTGACCCTGAGGTCCTGGAGCATGGGGGCGTGCTCACGCTCCAGCGTCCGCCGCAGCAGCAAGTCCTCCCGACTCTGCTGCGCAACGGACTCGGCGTCATCAACCTGCTTCCGAAGGGAGAGCAACTCGGCGCGGGCAGAAGCCAGTTCTACCTGCGCCATAACCAAGGTGGCTGCCATGGCCCCCTCGCGCCTCTCCACTTCGGCCAGCTTGAGCCTGAGGGCGGCACCCCTACCCGCATCCTTCGTTCTCGCAAGCTTCAACTTCAAGTCATACCTACCCTCCAGATCTGCGCGAGCCTCGGCCACCCGGCGATCAACCTCCTCCTGAGCCTTGGCCTCGCGTGTGCCAACGGCATCTTCCGCTTGGGCAACTTGGCGCTCCCTCGTCTCCAGCTGCTCAAGCTCAAGGCTGCGCTCCACGGCCTCCAGAGCCAGCGCCTCCTCGCGCTTCCAGACCTCTTCTTCCTCGGCGGGCGTCCCCCTCAGCGACGCAAGGGCGGTCTTGCGCGCCTCCACCTGCTGCTCCAGGGATGCACTCCAGGCCTGGAGCTCCCACGCGCGTTTCTTCGCAGCCTCGCGGCGGCGGTCAGCCTCGCGAGCCTCCTCCAAGGCTCGGGTGCAAGCCTCACGGGAAACTTTGAGGGACGCTTCGGCCTTCACATTGTCAAGATCACGCTGGTAGCGGCCAAGGTTGATGGCCACCCTCAGTTTACGCTGTTCCTCCAGCAGCCGAAGACTCTCAGCCTCAAGGCGCGAGTCGACACCCACGAGTTCTTCACCAAGCCGGCTCACCGCACCCATCGCCTCCCGAAAGAGCTCATGACGAAGGACGCTCCGCCCGTGCTCGAACTCCAACGCACGCCCCACCTCGTCCTCCGCCACGGGGGCTGCAGGCGGGGCGTGAAGCGGCGCACCCCCTCTCAGCAGGGGGCTGGGGGCTGGTGCCGCTCCAGGTGCCGGCCCAACCTCACGAGGGGCCCCGGCCAGTCGGGGCCCGCTGCTTGAGGAGGAGCTGAAGGCCGAAGCCAACCAGCTGCTGTTCATGACCGGAGGAGGAGTCCGGGGAACGCCCGCCGAGCTCCAAGCCATACCGTGGAGGAAGGGCAACGTAGCCGCAGATTCAAGGCGCCATGGAGGCGAGCGCACCCCCTCGGCCGGCCCAGCTCCAGGCGCGGCGTGCAGGCTCGGGATGCTCAAGGTCGACGGGGGTGCCGATGAAGGCGGGGATTGCTTCTCGGGGGACTTAACGGCCCTGGCAGAAGGGGTCCTGAAGAGCCAGCGTCAGGAAGGAAAGCAGCAATCAACAGAACACAAGGTGTAGCACTTACTCGTCGACGGCTATGTACTTTCGTCGCTTCAATGGCCCGAAGATACCGCTGCCGCCCGGAGACCCTTTCCTCTTGCGGAGTTCCTCGAAGTTCACACAAAGTCGACCGAAGCGCTGTACGTGGCGCCCAGTGCAGGGCGTAGCCGAAGAAGTGCTCGAGAGAACGACTTCAGGGGTGCTTGGATGCGGAGAACAGTCGGGCGTCATCTCACTAGGACCTCCCGAGGCATCCGGAGTTATGGCCTCAGGAGCCGCGTGCTGCATCGTCTCAGCGACCAATGTCTCAGGATCACGGGTTCCCGAGGACGACGCCCCAGGAGCCCCAAGCGGCGTCTGCACATCAGCACTCGTGCCGCCAGCCGCTGGCGGTGCTCGTCCCCCTGCATCCACGTTCAGGACGAGCTCGGTGCTGGCGACGAGAAAGGGAACCTCGCTGACAGGGTTCTCGTGGGACCCTACTAGGCCGTTCGGATGCAGCCCCCACTCGTTAAAGGGAGGCATGCTCCCTGCAAACTCATCCTTGTTCTTGCAGCGGTACAGCAGACAGTTCTTCCCAGGCAAGTCGTTCGGCGAAGGGACACCTGTCAGGACTTCAAGCACCGTTTGCCGCGTTCCTAGGGGGAGCCCGGACTCCTGAAACCTCATATGGTCCTGACTACTGAGCAAGGTCCACATCGGGCGGGAATGGCGCTGAAGCGGAGCAACTCAGCGCTTGATGAACTCCTTCACCACCATCGGCACGGTCACGCCGCGGTCCTTCAGCCTCCTCATCTTGAGCCAGACAAGGACAAGATGGGAGCTTGCGAGCCTCTTGTGGCCCCAACCGGAGTTGGGAACGGCAGGCGCTGACGGGGTGTGGAGCAGAGGGCTGAGCACACCGGCGTCGACAAACACCCACCGTGTCCGAAACTCGCTCGTAGATGGAGGAAGCTCGAAGTTGATCCCTGAGCCTGCCTTCGCGGCTGATACGTCTCCATCGTATCTACTTTTCCAAACACTTTTGCCCTTGTTTTGGACTCTAACTTGCATGATTTGAATGGAACTAACCCGGACTGACACTGTTTTCAGCAGAATTGCCATGGTGTTATTTATGTGCAGAAACAAAAGTTCTCGGAATGACCTGAAACTCCACGGAGATTATGTGCAGAGGTCACGCCGCGGTCCTTCAGCCTCCTCATCCTGAGCCAGACAAGGACAAGACGGGAGCTCGCGAGCCTCTTGTGGCCCCAACCGGAGTTGGGAATGGCAGGCGCTGACGGGGTGTGGGGCAGAGGGCTGAGCACACCGGCGTCGACAAACACCCACCGTGTCCGAAACTCGCTCGTAGATGGAGGAAGCTCGAAGTTGATCCCTGAGCCCGCCGTCGCGGCTGATACGTCTCCGTCGTATCTACTTTTCCAAACACTTTTGCCCTTGTTTTGGACTCTAACTTGCATGATTTGAATGGAACTAACCCGGACTGACACTGTTTTCAGCAGAATTGCCATGGTGTTATTTATGTGCAGAAACAAAAGTTCTCGGAATGACCTGAAACTCCACGGAGATTATTTTTGGAAATAATAAAAAATACTGGCGAAAGAATCAAGGCCAGGGGGCCCACACCCTTGCCACGAGGGTGGGGGGCGCGCCTGCCCCCCCGCCTCGTGGGCCCCCTGGAGCTCCACCGACCTCAACTCCAACTCTATATATTCGTGTTCGGGGAGAAAAAAATCAGAGAGAAAGATTCATCGCGTTTTATGATACGGAGCCACCGCGAAGCCCTAAACTCTCTCGGGAGGGCTGATCTGGAGTCCGTTCGGGGCTCCGGAGAGGGGAATCCGTCGCCGTCGTCATCATCAACCATCCTCCATCACCAATTTCATGATGCTCACTGCCGTGCGTGAGTAATTCCATCGTAGGCTTGCTGGACGGTGATGGGTAGGATGAGATTTATCATGTAATCGAGTTAGTTTTGTTAGGGTTTGATCCCTAGTATCCACTATGTTCTGAGATTGATGTTGCTATGACTTTGCTATGCTTAATGCTTGTCACTAGGGCCCGAGTGCCATGATTTCAGATCTAAACCTATTATGTTTTCATGAATATATGTGAGTTCTTGATCCTATCTTGCAAGTCTATAGTCACCTACTATGTGTTATGATCCGACAACCCCAAAGTGATAATAATCGGGACCACTCCCGGTGATGACCATAGTTTGAGGAGTTCATGTATTCATTATGTGTTAATGCTTTGGTCCGGTACTCTCTTAAAAGGAGGCCTTAATATCCCTTAGTTTCCGCTAGGACCCCGCTGCCATGGGAGGGTAGGACAAAAGATGTCATGCAAGTTCTTTTCCATAAGCACGTATGACTATATTCGGAATACATGCCTACATTACATTGATGAATTGGAGCTATTTCTGTGTCACCCTATGTTATGATTGTTACATGATGAACCGCATCCGGCAAAATTCTCCATCACCGATCCAATGCCTACGAGCTTTTCACATATTGTTTTCCGCTTATTTACTTTTCCGTTGCTACTGTTACAATCACTACAAAACCCAAAAATATTACTTTTGCTACCGTTACCGTTACTTCCATATTACTTTGCTACTAAATACTTTGCTGCAGATACTAAGTTATCTAGGTGTGGTTGAATTGACAACTCAACTGCTAATACTTGAGAATATTCTTTGGCTCCCCTTGTGTCGAATCAATAAATTTGGGTTGAATGCTCTACCCTCGAAAACTGTTGCGATCCCCTATACTTGTGGGTTATCAAGACTATTTTCTGGCGCCGTTGCCGGGGAGCATAGCTCTATTCTTTGAGTCACTTGGGATTTATATCTGCTGGTCACTATGAAGAACTTGAAAGACGCGAAAACAAAAATTTATCGCTCAACTATGAGGGGAGGTAAGGAACTGCCGTCTAGCTCTGCACTTGATTCACCTTCTATTTTGAGTAAGCTTGCGACACCTAAACATGCTTCTGCTATTAATTCTGATATGTCGCATGTTATTGATGATGCCACTTCTGCTATGCATGATACTTATGATGAAACTACTTCTATGCTTGATACTACTGTGCCACTTGGTGAATTTCTTGATGAACAACTTGCTAGGGCTAGAGAGAATGAAATTATTGAAACTGATAATATTGATGAAAGTGATGATGAAGACTCTCCCAATAAATATGAATTGCCTATTGTGCTTGAGGGCTATGTTATGGATGAAGAAACTGCTAGAGACTTTCTTGCTTGCAATGATAGAAGTGATCTTAAGAAATTATTAGCTAAGCTTAAACAAAAAACTTTGAATGCTAGAATGAAATATGATCCTGCTTATGCTACTTCACCTATCTTTGTTACTGATAAGGATTATGAATTCTCCATTGATCCTGATATAATTACTTTGGTTGAATCCGATCCTTTCTATGGCTATGAATCTGGAACTATTGTGGCACATCTTACTAAATTAAATGATATGGCCACCCTGTTTACTAATGATGAGAAAACTTGCTACTATTATATCCTTAAAATATTTTCGTTCTCATTAAAGGGTGATGCTAAGATATGGTTTAACTCTCTTGATCCTGGTTGTGTGCGTAGTCCCCAGGATATGATTTATTACTTCTCTGCTAAATATTTCCCTGCTCATAAGAAACAAGCTGCTTTAAGGGATATATATAATTTTGTGCAAATTGAAGAAGAGAGTCTCCCACAAGCTTGGGGGAGGCTTCTCCAATTACTTAATGCTTTGCCTGACCATCCTCTTAAGAAAAATGAAATACTTGATATCTTTTATAATGGACTAACCGATGCTTCCAGAGACCACCTGGATAGTTGTGCTGGTTCTGTTTTTAGGAAAAGAACACCAGATGAAGCTGAAATTTTATTGAATAATATGTTGACCAATGAAAATAATTGGACACTTCCTGAACCAACTCCTAAGCCAACTCCGAAGAAGAGGGTGTTCTATTTCTCAGTCCTGAAGATATGCAAGAGGCAAAGAAATCTATGAAAGAAAAGGGTATTAAAGCTGAAGTTGTTAAGAATTTACCTCCTATTGAAGAAATACATGGTCTTAATTCATCACCAGTTGAAGAAACTCATGGTCTTGATAACTCGACACATGTAGTAAAGGTAAATTCTCTCTATAGATATGATAAAGCTGAAATCCCTCCTACTAAGTTTGCTAGCCAATGTTTGGATGAGTTTGATAACTTTATGGTTAAGCAAGAAGAGTTCAATGCTTATTTTGGTAGATAATTAAAACAAAATGCTTATATGACTGAACACTTGGGTGATTATATGTCTAGAGTTAAAGGTGAACTAAAACTTATTAGTAAACATGCTTCTATGGTCACCACTCAAGTAGAACAAGTACTTAAAGCTCAAAATGATTTGCTCAATGAATTAAATAGTAAGAATAATGATTATGCTGTTAGAGTTATGACTAGAGGAGGCAAAATGACTCAGGAACCTTTGTATCCTGAAGGCCATCCTAAGAGAATTGAGCAAGATTCTCAGAGAAATAATATAGATGCACCTAGTCCTTCTAAAAAGAAGAAAAAGAAAAATGATAGGACTTGGCATGCTTCTAGTGAACCTGTTGTAGACGCACCTGAGAATCCCAATGATATTTCTATTTCTGATGCTGAAACACAATCTGGTAATGAACATGAACCTAGTGATAATGTTAATGATGATGTTCATGTTGATGCTCAACCTAGCAATGACAATGATGTAGAAATTGAACCTGCTGTTGATCTTGATAACCCACAATCAAAGAATCAACGTTATGATAAGAGAGACTGTGTTGCCAGGAAACACGGTAAAGAAAGAGAGCCGTGGGTTCAGAAACCCATGCCTTTTCCTCCCAAACCATCCAAGAAAAAGGATGATGAGGATTTTGAGCACTTTGCTGAAATGATTAGACCTATCTTCTTGCGTATGCGTTTGACTGATATGCTCAAAATGAATCCTTATGCTAAGTATATGAAAGAAATTGTTACTAATAAAAGAAAGATACCGGAAGATGAAATTTCCACCATGCTTGCTAATTATACTTTTAAGGGTGGAATACCAAAGAAGTTAGGAGATCCAGGAGTACCCACCATACCATGCTCCATTAAAAGAAACTATGTTAAAACTGCTTTATGTGATCTTGGAGCCGGTGTTAGTGTTATGCCTCTCTCTTTATATCGTAGACTTGATTTGAATAAGTTGACACCTACTAAAATATCTTTGCAAATGGCTGATAAATCAACTGCTATACCTGTCGGTATTTGTGAGGATGTGCCTGTTGTTGTTGCAAATGTTACTATTTTAACGGACTTTGTTATTCTTGATATTACCGAGGACGATAGTATGTCTATTATTCTTGGAAGACCTTTTTTGAATACTGTAGGGGCTGTTATTGATTGCAACAAAGGCAATGTCACTTTTCATGTTAATGGCAATGAGCATACGGTACACTTTCCGAGGAAACAACCTCAAGTTCATAGTATAAACTCTATTGGGAAATTTCCATCAATTATTTTTGGAGGTTTTGAATTTCCTCTTCCTACTGTCAAGAAGAAATATGATATTCTTATTATTGGGGACGTGCATATCCCCGTTGAGGTAACATAGTGTTATTCGAAATTTCTCCGGTTTCATGCAATTCGGAATGAGTTTGTTAACAAGACCTGATCAACCTTGTTAGTGGATTCCTTTTGATGAGCATGAGATGGATGAAGTTAGAAGGCACAACCTTCTGTACCCTCCTTTTACTTTCTGTTATTTAGTTGAAATAAAGTAAAATTAGTATTTTTTGTCTGTTTTCTGAATCATCCGTGCAATATAAAAATACCCCGAAATTATAAGTTCTCCAAATGCCCCGAAAATGAAATATGATTTTTTCTGGAATATTTGACAATATTTGGCACTGAGAACACATCAGGGGGAGCTGGCACCTGGCCACGAGGGTCCAGGGCGCGCCCACCCCCTGGGCGCGCCCCCTGCCTCGTTGGCCCACGGTGGCTCCCCTCCACTTATTCCTGCACCCACACACTTCTTCTTCCTCCCAAAAAAAATCACCATCCAGCTCAAGCATGAGTTCTAGCTCATTTTGCTGCGATTTTCGATCTCCTTGCTCAAAGCACCTCTCACAAAAATGCTTTGGGGGATCATTCCTTGGTATGTGACTCCTCCATTGGTCCAATTAGTTTTTGTTCTAGTGCTTTATTCATTGCAAATTTGTGCTGCCTAGGTGACCATGTTCTTGAGCTTGCATGTCAAATTTATATGGTTCCAAGTAGTTCTGATGCATGATATAGGCTCTAGGCACTTGTAGGAGTAGTTGCTATCAATTTTGTTGAGTTAAGTTTACTTTTATCCCATCACGGTCGTATGCACTGCCCCGCTTGCCGAGATCATAGGCAGCCGGGATGCATCCGGCCGGGTGGCTAAGTGGGCCATTGCGCTGGCTCCTTACACGATCTTCTACCAGCCCCGCACCGCCATCAGGTCGCAAGCATTGGCCAACTTCCTTGTCGACTGGGCCGAGACCCAGTACCTACCGCCGGCTCCCGACTCCACTCATTGGCGGATGCACTTCGACGGATCCAAGATGCGCACCGGCTTGGGAGCCGGCATCGTCCTCACCTTCCCCAAGGGCGACAAGCTTAGATACACATTGCAAATCCATTTTGCCGCCTCCAACAATGTGGCTGAGTACGAGGCGCTCATACACGGGCTCCGGCTAGCCAAAGAGCTCGGTATACGCCGGATCCTGTGTTATGGCGACTCAGATTTGGTGGTCCAGCAGTCATCTGGCGACTGGGACGCCAAGGATGCAAACATGGCGAGCTATCGATTCCTCGTCCAGCAAATCACCGGATACTTTGAAGGGTGCGTGTTCCTCCACGTGCCACAGGCCGACAACGAGCAAGCAGATGCCCTGGCACGGATCGGCTCCACCCGACAAGCTATACCAACCGGCGTCTCTCTCCAGCGCCTCCTCAAACCGTCTGTCAAGCCGTCTCCAGAATCGGACTCTATCTTCGTACCGCCTGCCCCTAATGCAGTCGGATCCGACTGGGGGAACCCATCAGGCGGCTCGAGGACTTCGACAAGCGGCCCGGGGACTGCCGTAGTCGCACCCGGCTCGGGGACTTTAGAACCCGACCCGGGGACTGCAGCAGTCGGCCCGGGGACTGCAGCAATCGGCCCGGGGACTGCAACGACACAACATGCGGTGGCCGACTCCAACTCTTCACCTACCAACCCACCCACCCGGGTCATAGTAGCCGTACTGACAATAGAAGAAGTCACAGCTCCATCATGGGCCCAGCCCATCCTCAACTTCCTAGTAAACAGAGAGCTGCCGACTGATGAGATCTCGGCAAGACTAGTTCAACGCCGAGCCGGAGCATACGCAATAATAAACAGAGAACTTGTTAAGCGTAGCGTCACTGGAGTCTTCCAGTGCTACGTCGAGCCAGAGAAGGGCATAGCAATCCTCAAGGATATCCACCAAGGCGAATGCGGCCACCACGCAGCCTCAAGATCACTTGTCGCCAAAGCTTTCCGCCATGGTTTCTTCTGGCCGACTGCTTTGGAAGACGCCAAGGAATTAGTCAAATGCTGCAAAGGATGCCACGTCTTCAGCTCCAAGCAACACCTGCCGGCTTCTGCACTCAAGACCATCCCCCTCACCTGGCCCTTTGCCGTTTGGGGGCTGGACATGGTGGGCCCATTCAAGACAGCCCGCGGCGGCATGACACATCTGCTTGTCGCCGTAGACAAATTCACCAAGTGGATTGAAGCGAAGCCAATCAAGAAGTTGAACGGGTCGACTGCCGTGACATTCATCGCAGACATCACCACTCGGTATGGTATACCACACAACATCATCACCGACAACGGCACGAATTTTGTCAAGGGAGCACTGGCACGTTTCTGCGCGACACAGGGCATTCGACTGGACTTAGCGTCCATTGCCCACCCGCACTCAAACGGCCAGGTCGAGCGAGCAAATGGCCTCATCCTCTCCGGCATCAAGCCCCGACTGGTCGTACCACTGGAGCGTTTGGCCGGCTGCTGGCTCAATGAGCTGCCGGCTGTCCTCTGGAGTCTGCGTACTACCCCGAACAAGTCAACCGACTTCACGCCTTTCTTCCTTGTATATGGTGCCGAGGCTGTCATCCCAACTGACATCGAGTTCGACTCGCCTCGGGTCACCATGTACACGGAGGCGGAGGCCAAGGAAGCGCGAGAAGATGGTGTCAACCTGCTGGAAGAAGGCCGGCTGTTAGCACTCAGCCGGTCCGCCATCTACCAGCAGGGTTTGCGCCGTTACCACAACCGGAAGGTCAAGCCAAGATCCTTCCAAGAAGGCGATCTTGTGCTCCGGCTGATCCAGCGAACAGCGGGTCACCACAAGCTCTCGGCCCCTTGGGAAGGCCCTTTCGTCATCAGCAAGGCCCTAGGCAATGACTCCTACTACCTGATCGACGCATAGAAGCCGAGGGCACGCAAGAGGGATGATTCCGGCAAGGAGTCGGAACGACCATGGAACACCAATCTCCTGAGAAGATTTTACAGTTAAAAGCAGTATGTATCATGCTACCTTTTTGTATTAAGTACAAGACAACGGCCCCCCCGAGGCGCACTCGGGGACTACCCTCCTTTATCTATGAATGACGAATGTCATACCCATGAATGTACTATTACATTCGATTCTCTATCTGGCACCGGGTTCGACTAGTCGGCCCGGGGACTGGCCGCCTTGAGTTATATTAAAAGTTCTACCTGAAGTCAGACAAGTAGTCTGCCAGCACCCGAGCCCTCTCTTGTTGTAAGTCACAGCTCGAAGAACCGACTGTCCGACTGGCAAGAGCCAAAGGCAGGAAAGGATGCCCACACGAAAAACGGCGAAGGACTAATGAACTTATATAACACAAGCCGGCCTCCAACCACGCCTACTGGCTGTCAGAACAGCCGGCTGGCCGGCTTCCCAGTCACTTCGCTACAATCCAAGAAAGCTAGAGTACTTGCCCTCCCAACCGGCCAAGCACCTCTCCAGCCACAGACTGCAGAGCAGCTGTCCGGCTGGGAAGGCGGCAACCAAGGGAGGGCGGCAAAGGAAGCAGCCAAAGGATGAAAAGCAAAGAACAATGGAAAGCCAAACACATGCATGATTATATTTACACATAAGCCCTTCAACAGGCCGGTAGTCAATATAGTTTCAATACACCCCCAGTGGGTGGAACTGCGCAAACTTAACAAAATATTGTTCAAAGAGTAATAAAACAGGAAAGTAAAGGCGGCAGATTAGGCTAAGGGCGCAACAGGGGAGCCGGGCTGGTCGGTGGAGACGGCAGCGCCGGCTGGAGGAGTGGCCGGCTGGCGAGTCTTGGCTTGATCATCGCCAGCTGCAGGCGGTGCGCTCGCACGCGCCTTGTTGCTGGAGGCACGACCAAGCTGAGGCTGGCCGGCTGCTCCACCATCTGGCACGGCGTCTTCACCCTCCTCCTCCTCGCCCCCGTCGCTGGAGTCGATCTCCTCCGCCGAGTCCTCGCCATCTGCTGGGTTCAGCCTGAACCACTCCTCCGGCTGGGCAACGCCGTTATCATCCACCTCAGGAGCAAAGGCGCTAGTGTCGGTGTAGTCGGGGATCGCCGAGGCACGCTGGATGATAGCCGGCTGCACCGGCTCTAGCTCCGTGTCGGCCTCCTGCCGCCAGGTGGCCAGCTGGTCCAAGCTCAGCTCAGGATACCAGGATTTGACGAACTCTAGCGCCCGCCTGGCGCCTGACCGAGCTGCAGAAGCCTTCCAGGCCTCGAAGCGGCCGGCCGCTACCTCCAGCCAGTCGGCAGTCCGACTGGGGGTGCGGGGAATCACCTCGCCGGGCCAGAGAGCGGCCAGCACCTGCGCCCCAACACGTTGAAGCCGGCGGAGCATGCGGTGAGCCGGCTGGAGGCGGGCTTGAATCGCCAGGAGTTGTTCCTCAAGCGACCGGCGAGCGTTCGGCATGATCTCAGCGCCAGCCTGCCTTTGCGCCTCGCGGTGGGCCTCGACGACCTGGTTGGCGGCAGTAGAGTAGCCAGGTAAGTACTCTGCACAAGAAAGAAAGATAGAGAAAGAAGAGAAAAATACAAAGTTAGAGAGTGAACCAAACGGCAAGCGGCAAGCAAGGAACGAAGAAGAGGGCGGCCTACCGTCAACCAAGTCTTCGATCTGGCAGTAGCCGTTGATCAACGACTGCCTTGCCTCGGCCCAGCTCGCCGCCTCGGTCTCATATTCGGCTTGGAGGGCGGCCTCGCTATCCTGCACCACCTTCAAGGCCGCCTTGTGGCTCTCCTCCTGGTCGGCCAGCTTCTTGACCAGGCGGTCACGCTCCCGAGCCAAGGCGTCGAACTCGGCTTCCTTAGCGCGAAGGGCGGCCTGGGTCCCACCCAGCTGCTCCCTCAGTTTGGCGTTGGCCGCTGCAGATATGGCAGAGAAGAAAAGAGCAATAAGAAAGAAGTCGTCAAGAAACATCCGACCCGACTGCTCAGCAGTCGGCCCGAATCTCAGGGACTACACCCAGTGGGTGCGCTGACGCGCCCCCACGTGAGATAAAAGATGAAGCACTTACCCCGACTCTCAGTTAGATCAGCAGTCTTCTGGGTCAGCTCCCGTGCTTGGGAGTTGAAGGCAGCCGCACGGAGGTTGTGGTAGTCCTGCAAGTCGGACAGAGAAGCGAATGAGAACAAGATAGCAAACAAAGCCTACCAAGAAGTTCCAAGCCGCCTGCTCAGTAGCCTACTCGGAACTTGGGGACTACACCCAGTGGGTGCGCTGACGCGTCCCCACGGAAGAAACCAAGATCAAGAAGCAAAAAGCGGGAAGACTCACCTGAATGGCCGCCCGTGTCGCGAGGAACTCGTCATTATACTGCCTCAGCACTGCGGCCTGGGACTGAAGCCGGTTCTGGACTTCTTGCGCCGCCACATTCACCACGGCCGTCCCACCACCCGGCGTCCACCCCGAGCTGGCGCTAGCCGTCTCCACGTCCTGGGCCGACGAGCTGGAGCCCGCGGCCTTCTGCGGGTCCGGAGCCGAAGTTGCCTTCCCCGTGCGCTGGTGCGATGGCGACCGGACCACCAGGTCCGTCCTCACAGCCGGCTCGCCTTCAGCCGATTGCGCAGGTGGCGCGTTAGGCCGGCTGCCTTGGGCTGCCCCAGTCGGCGAGGGCGGTGCCGCCTCCCTCTCCTGGACGACGACGTCGTCCTCCCTCTCCAACCCCGGCAGGTCGCCGCCGGCTTCCTCTGGCGGGGGCTCCGGGATCTCGGGCGCCACGACACGCAGGGGGGTGACAAGCAAGGCCCCCTCCGCTGTCGCTGCGGCTGCAGCCTCCGCCTGGGCCTTGGCCGCCGCGTCGGCTCGTGCCTTCGCCGACTCCTCCGCCTCCTCCTGCGTCGCCTTAGCGGCAGCCGCCCTCAGCTCTTCCGCCTCCCGCTCCTCCCGCGCATTTGGCTCCATCGCCGCTTGAAGCTCAGCGCGGGGGTCCACACGGCGGGTGCTCCCGGATCCTCCCGGCGATCGAACCACGGAGGCGGCAGCAACCCGCTCAAGAGAAAGCGGAGCCCTGATTTTTGAGACAAGACAAGGATTTAGAAATCAACAAGAAAAGAAGGAGTATGCAAGAGAATCTACACTTACGCCGAAACCCTTTGCGGCTGCTTCACCACCTTGCGGAAGCGGGCCGCCTTCGTGGCCGCCTCATCCCGTCTGGTCGCCGCCGCCCCGCCCTTGGGCTTCTTCGGCCGACTGCCGAACAAGCCCGACGTGGCCCGGCGGTTCTGCGCGCCGCCCCGAGCAGGCGGTGCGGCGGAGGAACCCGCGCCATGGTCGGACGCCGGCTGGCGGCGTGGGACGATTTCCGCCTCGTTGTCATCCGGCCAGTCATCGAAGCTGGCTCCAAGCCCGGAGCCACCTGCGTTGCCGCCTACTTCGCCGCCTCCCGCCTCAGTGTTGTCGTCCATGGCGGCCGCCCCCAAGTCGGGGTCCTCCAAGTCATGCTCCGCCCGGTCGGGGAGAAATCGGCGATCCGCCCCCGCTGTCCCGGCCGCAGGTCGAAGGAGAGGGCTCTGCCAAGACGTGCCGACTGGTCAGAGTCGGCCAAGAAAAACTTGGTGACAAAACTAAAAGAAGAAAAGATAAAGAAAGCATACCGTAGGCGGGGGATGAGCATGGGAGTATGGCTCCTTGCCAAACTGCCACTCTGCGGAGAGCTTGCAGTTCGCGAGATAATTCACCATATGAGACACCTCGTCATGAGGCATCTCCTTGGTGCACATCCGACTCGGATCGAGTTGGCCGCTCATCTGACTGATCAGATGAGGGCGGCTTTGAAGCGGGAGCACCCGGCGCATGACGAAGGCGGCTAGCAGGTCGGACCCAGTCAGGCCCTCCGACTGGATCATTACCCGGAGTCGGGCGACGGCGGTGGCTCCAGCCGGCGACAGCGTCACGGTCCGATAGGACCACTGGGGCCGCCTCCCAGCCTGCGGGCCGGCTATGTAAGCCGGCAAGTTGACGTAGTCGCCTTGCGGGGCGACGTTCTTCACGTAGAAGTACGATTTCTGCCAGCGCTTCACCGACTGGATCAGCGTAATGACAGGGAAGGGTTGTCGGCAGTCGGCCTCCGCATCGCGATGAAGGCGCCGCTCAGAGCCGGCACGCCCTGCATGCGGGTGCCGAGCTTGGTTTGGAAGAATTCCCCCCAGAGCTCGAGGGTGGGAAGAACGCCAAGAAAGCCCTCGCACAGAGTGATGAAGGCGGACAATAGCACCACCGTGTTTGGAGTGAGGTGGTGCGGCTGGAGCTGATAAAAGTCAAGGAAGGAGCGGAAGAAGGCGCTCGCGGGCAGGCCGAGGCCGCACAGGAAGTGCGATTGAAAGATTACCCGCTCGCCTTCCTCCGGCGCCTGCGTGATCTCCTTCTCCGGCGCGAGACGGACCTGCACCTGGTCCTTGCCAGGCAACCGCCGCGTCTTGCGGAGAAAGTCGATGTGGTCCGTATGGACATTGGAGCCGTCCCAGTCTCCGCCGTACTGCATGATGGCGAGAAGCTGGAGAGAAAGGGTGCGGCGACGGAGAAAGCACGGCCCCGCGGCGGCGAAGCTGCGGGGTGGTCCAAAGATTGGTGGGACGGCGCGGCGGCAAGATGCTGCTCCGATGGAAAGGTGGAGGAAGAAGATGGCGGAGAGAGGATGAGCGTGCGAGCGTCTGCCCCCCCTCCTCCCCCTACTTATAGCCTCATGCGGCGAAGCCGAGGAGGCGAGGCGTGGAGGGGAACATGGGATTAACTGCGCCCACTCCCCCACGTCCCGCGATTATTGCGCCCTAACGACGTGCAGAAACTGCCGCCGGAAGGCGTGCGGCCCGCTTTGGGCCACAGAGAATCCGCGCCTGGGCCTAGGCATAGGAGTGATGGGCCCCCGGCCTGCGGCGACGTCCTGTCGCGCGTGTGGGTTGGCAGGCTTTTTTCAGCCGGAGGGTGCCACGTGGTACGCGGGCGGCGAGCGGCCGGCCCGCAACCCGGCGTGTGCACCAACCGACTCCCGCCTTCAGACTTCAGAAGTTTCGCCAAGACGGCGCACCCAACCGAAGCCGGCTCCCAGCTGCTGGCTCATCAAGATAAGAAGCTGACCGAGCTTCTCGACCTCCTCTCAGCCTCGAAGCCCAACCAGCTTCGGGGACTACTGTCGGAGTAAATCTCCACGGGTAGCCTAACTGACTCCCCCTGGCTCTTCGAAAAATTATCAGGCCAGTCGAGCCTTCAAGCATCCAGAGCATGAGGCCGCCTTCCTCTGGCCGGCTATCCCCAAGGCCGACTACCAGAAGGCGACCCGGCCTCAAAAACCTTCCCGAAGAAAGCTACGAGATGGCCGACTCCAGGAAGCCGGCCCCAAGAGGACCGACTCCCAGAAGCCGGCCATGAAGAAGGCCGACTCCCAGAAGCCGGCCAAGACTGCACCCACATAACGGTGATAAGACGGGGCGTGGCCACAGTACAACCTACCACCCCCGAATCCCAGAACATGCATGGCCACAGGGCACCGTACGGGTCGGCCATCCCCCGTCCGGCGTGACACTGTAGCCATGTTGACCTCGACGTCACCCACGACAGGCGCCAGTACGGCCCATGGGCGGCGGGCCCCTTTAGCCGGAGAGACGCTCGAAGGCGGCCCAGCCTCCCCTAGTCGGCCTGGGGCGTAGCCGGCTCCCAATAGCCGGCTACCTCCCTCCCTTGAAACATGTGCATCATTAAGGAGACAAGACGAGGTGAGGCTACAGGGAGAGCCCGCTAGGCGGCGGCACTGTAGCCATGCTTACCTCGACAAAGCCCTCATCATCAGGGGCGAGGCAACAGTAACCAGCCGCCAACAAGGCCTCCAGGCGGTGGGGCCGGCCTGTCGGCCAAGAGGCCGGCAGCCGGCGGGACCCACCAGTCGGCGGGCCCCAATGGCCGGCGGAGAAGCCGGCGAGCACAGACACTGATGGCTGGGACCCGCACCCAGCCGGATTACCGTTGTACCCCTGGGGGGTAGGCCTATATAAATCCCCCGGGACACCCATGCAAACGGTTGATCTGATAGAGTTTTACACACCACATAGAGAGAAAAGGAGAGCTAGCCTTGCCCTTCTTCTTCCCCTAGCCAAACAGCTCAAGGAGCACTTGTAGCTACTTGTGTTGATATAGTGATCATGCGGAGACCCCGCAGAGCAGGACTAGGGGTGTTATCTCCACGGAGAGCCCCGAACCTGGGTAAGATTCGCCGGTGTGCATGTCTTTGCCTTATCCCGTTTCCAGGCACCGGCGATGTCTTACTGGCTCCCACAATGATAAGCCACCCGTTGGCTTATGTCGCACCTACCACCCGACAGTAGGATTTTACAAACTTAGGCGAGTACTGGACTGCAGCTATGCCCCGGAGTGGGAGGGTTGCTCACCACCCGGTAGGATTTTACAAACTTAGGCAAGTACTATACTGCAGCTAAGCCCTTGAGGGGGAGGGTTGCTCACCACTCGGTAGGATTTTACAAACTTAGGCGAGTATTGGACTGCAGCTAAGCCCCCGAGTGGGAGGGTTGCTCACCACTCGGTAGGATTTTACAAACTTAGGTGAGTACTGGACTGCAGCTAAGCCCGCGAGTGGGAGGGTTGCTCACCACTCGGTAGGATTTTACAAACTTAGGCGAGCACTGGACTACAGCTAAGCCCCCGAGTGGGAGGGTTGCTCACCGCTCGGTAGGATTTTACAAACTTAGGCAAGTACTGGACTGCAGCTAAGCCCCCGAGTGGGAGGGTTGCTCACCACTCGGTAGGATTTTTCAAACTTAGGCGAAACGGATTCGCGGCTAAGCCCCCGAGTGAGAGGCTTGCTCATCACTTGGTAGGATTTTTCAAACTTAGGCAAAAACGGATTCGCGGCTAAGCCCCCGAGTGAGATGCTTGCTCATCACTCGGTAGGATTTTTCAAACTTTAGGCGAAATGGATTCGCGGCAAAGTCACCCACTGGGGGATTTCAGACGCAAACAAAAGCAACAACAACCATTTAGGAAGACTGTAAAGCTCTTGTCTTTGATAAACAAACTACAAAGGTATTTCTTATTACATCTCATCCGAATGAGTACTTAAGTATAAAAGGGGCGGAGCAGCTCCGGGTTCCAAGCCCGTGGCTCGTCTTTCTGATGCTCGACATTGTAAAGATGGTATGGTCCATTGTGGAGAACTCTGGTGACAATGAAGAGACCTTCCCAAGCAGGGGCGAGCTTGTGTGGTTTCTGCTGATCCACTCGAAGAACCAAGTCTCCCTCTTGAAAGGCTCGGCCCCTCACGTTTCTGGCGTGGAATCGACGCAAGTCTTGCTGATAAATGGTCGACCGGATTAAAGCCATCTCTCTTTCCTCCTCTAGGAGATCGACTGCGTCCTACCGGGCCTGTTCTGCTTCATCTTCAGAGAAGAGCTCGACTCGGGGTGCATTGTGAAGCAAGTCACTCGGTAGAACATCTTCAGCTCCATAAACCAAGAAGAATGGAGTTCGGCCAGTCGACCAATTGGGAGTTGTCCTCAATCCCCAAAGAACTGATGGAAGTTCATCGACCCAGGCGCCTGCTGCGTGCTTGAGATCACGCATCCGTCGGGGTTTCAGTCCTTTGAGAATCAAGCCATTTGCTCTTTCTGCTTGTCCATTTGACTGGGGGTGGGCGACAGAAGCATAGTCGACTCGTGTGCCTTGGGAAGCACAGAAGGCTCTGAACTCATCAGAATTGAAGTTCGACCCGTTGTCAGTGATGATGCTGTGCGGAACTCCATATCTGAATGTCAATTCTCTGATGAAGCTGACGACAGTACTGGCTTCAAGATTCTTGATAGGCTTGGCTTCAATCCATTTGGTAAACTTGTCGACTGCTACAAGCACATGAGTGAAGCCGCTCCTACCAGTCCTCAGGGGTCCAACCATATCCAATCCCCAAACAGAAAAGGGCTAGACGAGTGGAATAGTCTTCAGGGCTGACGCAGGCTTGTGGGACATATTGGAGTAAAACTGGCAGCCTTCACTTTTGTCGACTATATCTTTCGCCATTCATTTGCTCGTGGCCAATAAAATCCAGCTCGGTATGCTTTGGCCACAATGGTCCGAGAGGACGCATGGTGACCACAGGTCCCCGAGTGTATGTCGTTGAGGATCACTCGACCTTCTTCTGGTGTTATGCATTTCTGGCTGACTCCGGTTACGCTTTCCCTGAACAGTTGTCCTCTTATCACAGTAAAGGCTTTGGATCGACGGACGATCTGTCGAGCCTCTTCTTCATCCTCTGGGAGTTCCTTCCTAAGGATATACGCAATGTGTGGCACTGTCCAGTCGGGAGTGATGACCAAAACCTCCGTGATCAGGTCGACCACGGCTGGGACTTCGACTTCAGTCGGATCTGTGGCACTCTTAGGCTGCAGGGGCTCTTCGGTGAAAGGATCTTCTTGAACTGAAGGTGTATGATTGTGTTCCAAAAACACGTTGCTGGGAATGGCTTCCCTCTTGGAGCCTATCTTTGCCAAATCATTGGCTGCTTGATTTTTCAGTCGGGGTATATGTTGGAGCTCTAACCCCTCAAACTTCTTTTCCAACTTCCTCACCGCATTGCAGTAACCAGTCATTGCTGGGCTTCTGACATCCCACTCCTTCATCACTTGATTGACTACCAAATCTGAGTCACCGTAGACCATGAGGCGACGGACGCCGAGAGAGATGGCCATACGTAACCCATATAAGAGTGCTTCATATTCCGCTTCGTTATTGGAGGAATCAAAGTGAATCTAGAGAACATATTTGAGCTTGTCTCCTCGGGGGGATACCAGTACCACCCCAGCACCAGAACCATTCAGCATCTTGGAACCATCAAAGAACATGGTCCAGTGTTCCGAGTGGAATTGAGTCGGCAGTTGCTGTTCGATCCACTCGGCGAGGAAATCTGCTATTGCTTGGGACTTGATAGCTTTCTTTGCCTCAAACTTATATCCAAGGGAAGGAGTTCAATCGCCCACTTTGCCACTCAACCGGTTGCATCTCTGTTGTTCAGAATCTCTAATAATGGAGCGTCGCTGACGACTGTAATGGAGTGGTCAGAGAAATAATGTGCAACCTTCTTCATGGTCATATAAATCCCATAAACAAGCTTATGATAATGTGGATATCTTTGCTTTGATGGAGTCAAAACTTCAGAAACATAGTATACTGGGCGTTGAACTTTACAGGCTTTTCCTTCTTCTTCCCGCTCGACCGTAAGTACTGTACTGACGACTTGTCCAGTGGCTGCAATGTAAAGCAGTAAAGGCTCTTTGCTGATTGGGGCAGCAAGCACCGGCTGGGTAGAAAGCAGGGCTTTGAGCTCTGCAAATGCTGCATCAGCTTCAGGAGTCCACTCAAACTTATCAGACTTCTTCATCAGTCGGTAAAGAGGCAATGCCTTTTCACCGAGGCGAGAAATGAATCGACTTAAGGTGGCCAAACAACCTGCAAGCTTCTGGACATCGTGCACACGCACAGGGCGTTTCATTCGGAGAATGGCACCAACTTTCTCTGGGTTAGCGTCGACCCCCGTTCGGAAACGAGGAAGCCGAGTAATTTTCCGCCCGGAACTCCGAATGTGCACTTTGATGGATTAAGCATGATATCATACCTTCTGAGGTTGGCAAAAGTTTCAGCAAGGTCAGCCAACAGGTCGGAACCTTTACGTGACTTGACCACAATGTCATCCATGTATGCTTCCACATTCCGACTGATTTGAGTGAGTAAACACTTCTGAATCATCCTCATGAATGTGGCTCCAGCATTCTTCAGGCTGAATGGCATGGTGACATAACAGAAGCACCCAAATGGAGTGACGAAAGCTGTTTTTATCTCATTGGGTCCATACAGTCGGATCTGATGATACCCGGAATAAGCGTCCAAAAAGGACAAGCGCTCACACCCTGCAGTCGAGTCGACTATTTGATCGATGCGGGGGAGAGGAAAGTGATCTTTCGGGCAGGCCCGATTGATATGCTTGAAGTCAATGCACATGCAAAGTGAGTCGTCCTTCTTGGGGACCATGACAACATTGGCTAGCCACTCGGAGTGGTAAATCTCTCGGATAAACTCAGCTGCTAGGAGCCGAGCCACTTCTTCACCGATTGCTTTTCTCTTCTCTACGGCGGTCCGTCGAAGATGTTATTTGACCGGTTTCACTTTTGGGTCGACTCGCAAACGGTGCTCAGCCAGCCCCCTGGGAACACCCGGCATGTCAGAAGGTTTCCATGCAAAGATGCCCAGTTCTCACGGAGGAACTGGATGAGCGCTTCTTCCTATTTGGAGTCGAGTGTTGTCGAAATGTGAGTCGGAGCAGCATTGGGATCGGTCGGGTGATTATGAATCGGCTTCGTTTCACCTGACGACTGAAATGCTGAATCCGTGGCAGGCTTCTTAGCTTGCAACAAATCACTCGGATCTGCATTTTTTTGATACTCCTGCAATTCCACTACTGCCATTTGCGCATCGGCGATCTTTGAGCCCTTCTGGAAGCACTCTTCTGCCTTCTTCCGATTGCCAGTGATAGTGATTACTCCTTTAGGACCAGGCATATTCAATTTGAGGTAAACGTAACATGGTCGAGCCATGAAACGTGCATAAGCCGGCCTGCCCAGAATAGCACGATAAGCACTCTAGAAATCGACGACTTCAAACGTCAACTTTTCTTTGCGGTAATTCTTGGAATCACCGAAAACCACATCGAGGGCGATCTAGCCGAGTGACTCAGCATTCTTGCCAGGAATAACCCCATGGAAACTCATATTGCTTTCACTAAGTCTGGACATCGGAATGCCCATTCCTTTTGAGGTCTCCGCATACAGTATATTCAGGCCACTTCCACCATCCATCAGAACCTTAGTCAACCGAGTGCTTTCGACGACTGGGTCGACCACCAACGCTTGCCTCCCAGGGGTGGCTATGTGTGTCGGGTGATCAGACTAGTCGAATGTAATGGCAGTCTGGGACCACTTCAAATAACTGGGCGTCGCCGGAGCGACCATGTTCACTTCTCTATTGATGACTTTCAGTCGACTCTTGCTCTCAACGTCAGCAAAAATCATCAGAGTGGAATTGACGTGGGGGTAACCATCATCGTCCTCTTCTTTATCCTCAACTTTGTCCGATTATTTCTCCTTTTCTTTGGGCTATTTCTCTCGGAACTGCTGGATTAGGAGCCGACATTGTCGAGTGGTATGTTTCGGATAAATGAGATTACCCTCCTCATCCTTTTTGGTGTGAATGTGGCATGGTAAATCCAACACATCATTCCCATCTTGATCTTTTACTTTCTTGGGGTTCCATGGCCCTTTGGGCTTCCCCTTGAACTTTCCTTGAGTCACGGCTAAGGCTTCTCCGAACCCTTGTGCCAGTGGAGGGGGGTTATGTTTTCTTATATCCGAAATCAAGTATATTGTCATGGATCATCCAACATGTTGAGCTTGCCTTTCCCCCTCATGCTAGCCAAATTCTTTGCACCAAGTAGAGTTACTACTTGTGCTTCCGAATATCTTTAAACCCAGTTTTGCCATGAGAGTCCACCATACCTACCTATGGATTGAGTAAGATCCTTGAAGTAAGTTGTCATTGTTGCATGCAATAAAAATTGCTCTCTAAATATGTATGATTTATTAGTGTGGAGAAAATAAGCTTTATACGATCTTGTGATGTGGAAGAAATAAAAGCGACGGACTGCATAATAAAGGTCCATATCACAAGTGGCAATATAAAGTGACGTTCTTTCGCATTAAGATTTTGTGCATCCAACCATAAAAGCACATGACAACCTCTGCTTCCCTCTGCGAAGGGCCTATCTTTTTCTTGTCTTATACATTATACTAGAGTCATGGTGATCTTCACCTTTCCTTTTTACATTTTATCCTTTGGCAAGCACATTGTGTTGGAAAGATCCTGATATATATATCCAATTGGATGTAAGTTATCATGAACCATTATTGTTGACATTACCCTTGAGGTAAAAGGTTGGGAGGCAACACTATAAGCCCCTATCTTTCTCTGTGTCCGATTAAAACTCCATAACCATAAGTATTGCGTGAGTGTCAGCAATTGTGAAAGACTAAATGATAGTTGAGTATGTGGACTTGCTGAAAAGCTCTTATATTGACTCTTTCCTATGTTATGATAAATTGCAATTGCCTCAATGACCGAGATCACAGTTCCTTAGTTTTCAATGAAGTTTCTGATTCATACTTTACATTGTGAATAGATTGTTACTTTAACATAAGGAGTCATATGACAAAATATATACATGTTGCTGTTATAAGAATGATCATGATGCCCTCATGTCCGTATTTTATTTTACCGACACCTGTATCTCTAAACATGTGGACATATTTCTCGTTATCGGTCTCCGCTTGAGGACAAGCGAGGTCTAAGCTTGGGGGAGTTGATACGTCCATTTTGCATCATGCTTTTATATCGATATTTATTGCATTATGGGCTGTTATTACACATTATGTGACCATACTTATGCCTATTCTCTCTTATTTTACAAGGTTTACACGAAGAGGGAGAATGCCGGCAGTTGGAATTCTGGGCTGGAAAAGGAGCAAATATTAGGGACCTATTCTGCACAGCTCCAAAAGTCCTGAAACTTCACGGAGGCACATTTTGGAATTAATAAAAAATACTGGCAAAAGAATTAACCAGAGGGGGCCCACACCCTGGCCACAAGGGTGGGGGCGCGCCCTACCCCCTGGGCGCGCCCCTGCCTCGTGGGCCCCCTGGCAGGCCTCCGGTGCCCATCTTCTGCTATATGAAGTCTTTCACCCTGGAAAAAAACAGAAAAAAAACTTTCAGGACGAAACACCGCCGCCACGAGACGGAACCTTGGTGTAACCAATCTAGGGCTCCGGCGAAGCTGTTCTGCCAGGGAAACATCCCTCCGGGAGGGGGAAATCGTCGCCATCGTCATCACCATCGATCCTCTCAGCGGGAGGGGGTCAATCTCCATCAACATCTTCACCAGCACCATCTCCTCTAAAACCCTAGTTCATCTCTTGTATCCAATCTTTGTCTCAAAACCTCAGTTTGGTACCTGTGGGTTGCTAGTAGTGTTGATTACTCCTTGTAGTTGATGCTAGTTGGTTTATTTGGTGGAAGATCATATGTTTAGATCCTTTATGCATATTTATATCCCTCTGATTATGAACATGAATATGATTTGTGAGTAGTTACGTTTGTTCCTGAGGACATGGAGAAGTCTTGCTATAAGTAGTCATGTGAATTTGGTATTCGTTCGATATTTTGATGAGATGTATGTTGTCTTTCCTCTAGTGGTGTTATGTGAATGTCGACTACATGACACTTCACCATTGTTTGGGCCTAGAGGAAGGCATTGGGAAGTAATAAGTAGATGATGGGTTGCTAGAGTGACAGAAGCTTAAACCCTAGTTTATGAGTTGCTTCGTAAGGGGCTGACTTGGATCCATATGTTTCATGCTATGGTTAGGTTTACCTTAATACTTCTTTTGTAGTTGCGGATGCTTGAAATAGGGGTTAATCATAAGTGGGATGCTTGTCCAAGGAAGGGCAGTACCCAAGCACCGGTCCACCCACATATCAAATTATCAAAGTAACGAACGTGAATCATATGAGCGTGATGAAAACTAGCTTGACGATAATTCCCATGTGTCCTCGGGAGCGTTTTCCTTCATATAAGAGTTTGTCCAGGCTTCTCCTTTGCTACAAAAAGGATTGGGCCATCTTGCTGCACCTTGTTTACTTTCATTACTTGTTGCCCGTTACAAATTATCTCATCACAAAACTATCTGTTACCGATAATTTCAGTGCTTGCAGAGAATACCTTACTGAAAACCGCTTGTCATTTCCTTCTGCTCCTTGTTGGGTTCGACACTCTTAATTATCGAAAGGACTATGATAGATCCCCTATACTTGTGGGTCATCAGCTTGCGAAGACATGTCTGTGAGTGTAAGACATCCGAAAGGCAACGAAAATGGAAGATTATAGATATGTTGGTGCGGCGTGTAATTACTGTGAGGGCGTCGAGTTCAGCCAAAGTTGAAGGCCCGCGTAGCACGCTAGAGACAGAGGACGGGCTGCTATGAGCGGCTACGGGAGGAGGTGTTGTTGCAAGAGTAGGTGATGGTGCGATGTTCACCGAGTTGCTCCCCACGAAGTTGGTCATGGGAAAATCCTTTGTAGTTTTGTGTGGATTTTCCTTCGTCCAGTCGATAACAGCCAGAATCAAGGTATTAAGTGAAGTTATGAAATCATTTCTACAGGCAGCTAAAGCTGCATCAACTCCCTGTTGGACCAACTCTTTTTTGGTTGCTTCTATGGCCTCAGCTGCTTTTTTCTCGGCCTCAGCTGCATTTTTCTCGAAAGCAAGCTTAACCTTATCACCGATGTTCACTTGACTGAACTTCTTTTTCTGCGTTTTGGCCTCCGGGTCTTTGTCGTAGTAGTACTTCCACGTGGCGGTCTCCAACGTCGTGCACACGTCCATATTGCGGCCGCTGGTCCAAAGGGAGTCCCTTCAGTATGTTCAAGGCCCAGTTGAAAGGGGTGTCCCACTTGGGCCTCGTCGACGACTGAGACGACGAGTTGCTTTTAGCCGCAAGCCTGTGTTGATCCTTCTGCAAAAGGAACATGAACCGTTTACAAATGTTACTACATTGTGTAGTCGACTTGATTAGAAGCTAAATGTAAGGTGGTAAAATAATAATTACCAGTATTCTAATCAATTTCCTCGTGATCGGGTCCGTGTACCAAACCTTATTTTCCTTGTCACACTTGTACCGGGCCCTGATGAAGTCACGCTCCCGCGGGCCGGTGAACTCCGCGAAGGGGTCTGGGAGCCCCGCGGCTTCACATTCTGCGTCCTCCTTATTTCATACGGGCCTCTTGCCAAGGTAGCCACGGCTTCCGAGGTGTTGGTTCCCCATATCCCTTTGCTGAAGCCCCTTGTATTTCTCAGACTTAAGCTTGGCTGGTTCGATAGTGTAAGTGTCCTTGCACCTTTCGAACTCCTCTTCCGTAAGTGTCGGATTATCAGCCAAAATCTTGGACATGGGTTCTTTAGCATCAATCACTCATTTCACCCTCACTTTCCAGGCGCCCAAATCATTGCTGGACATGCCCATGGTGTGGTGGTTAATCTTTTCCATGGCATCATCATCCCACGGGTTTTCTATGCGGTCATCCCAGCCGGGGAACCGGAATCTCTTGTGCAGTTTCGTTAGGAGCAGGTGCTCCATATTTGTTTACTCCTTAAGTCATTATCGTTGATGCTCGCGGTTTCCCGTAGGATGCATCCGACTTGGTTGCCGTAGCACTTGCGAACTTCAACAGGCGCTATTGGCTAGAATTTGCCAGGGTGCACCTCTGTGACCAGCAGTCTTCCGGTGCCGAGCTTGTTAGGGCATCGTGTCCTTTTCTTCTGCTTGTTCTTTTCATTAGTGACTTCAGCAATGGTACCTTCCGCGCCGGTCTCGGCGCCGCCATTAGTGCCAGTGCCATCGGTGTCGATGTCGGCAGCAGTACCATCGTCCGCTATGACCAGGGCGCCCTACAAACCTTGTGTTTACTGACTAGACAAAAAGTCAAGGTAATCATGTTCACGGTCAAGGTAATCATGTTCACCGTCGCCCGAACAAAAATGAATCAACATTCTGGCAAAACATAGGCCACTCGGATCATTTTCCAAGCAAATATATACTAGAAAGTTACATATGTATCACCACATAGACATCAAACCACTTGCTTTGAAATCCCACACATGATACCAATGGCACTGAATTTAGAAAACATAATAACACCAACCTATGGCACTGAATTTATAAAAACAGAAAAGTGAGAAAATTTGATAGCAATCAAAATCCTAGAATAAAATTTCTGTCCAAATTTGAAACCTAGCTAAATACCAATAAAAATTCCTAGAATAAAATTTCTGTCCTAATCTGATACCTAGATAAATTCCTAGAATAAAATTTCTATACACTTAGGGTTCCTAGAAGCAAAATCCCTAGAATAAAATTTCTGTCCTAATTTGATACCTAGCTAAATACCGATAAAAATTCCTAGAATAAATTTTTTGTCCTAATTTGGTACCTAGCTAAACTCCTAGAATAAAATTTCTATACACTTAGGGTTCCTAGAATAAAATTTATGTCCTAATTTGATACCTAGCTAAATACCAATAAAAATTCCTAGAATAAGATTTCTGTCCTAATTTGATACCTAGCTAAATTCCTAGAATAAAATTTCTATACACTTAGGGTTCCTAGAATAAAAAATCTCCTAATTTGACACCTACCTAAATACCAATCAAACTCTTAGTGTTAATTATAGGGTTCATATATATCAAAATAACTACCTAGGGTTCATACCAAAACCTAGCTACCTAGCGTTCATACTAAAACCTAGGGTTCATACTAAATCCTAGGGTTCATACTAAAACCTAGGGCAGACAGAGAGGAGAGAAGAGAGAAGAGAGAAGGAGGGGCGGGGGACTTACGAGGGGGTCGAGGGAGACACCGGCGGTGAGGTGGAGGTCGGGGGCGACGGGCGCGGGTGGAGGAGGGGGAACCGACGATCTGGACGGCGACGGAGGGCGCGTGGACGGGCCAACGATGGAGGGCGTGCGGCCGAGGGCGATGGACAGACGACGACGGAGGTCGCGCGGAGGGCGACGGATGGTGATAGAGGAGGTGAGGGAATGGGGGGATGAGGATGGGGAATTGAGGGAGGCCCGCGCGCGCGGGCGGTTAAGTCAAATTTAGCAGTAGTGCGGGTCAGGACTGTTGGGGAACGTAGTATTTCAAAAAAAAAATCCTATGACACGCAATATCTATATAGGAGAAGCATAGAAACGAGCGGGGAGAGTGTGTCCATGTACCCTCGTAGACCGAAAGCGGAAGCGTTTAGTAACGCTGTTGATGTAGTCGAACGTCTTCGTGATCCAATCGATCCAAGTACCGAACGCATGGCACCTCCGCGATCTGCACACGTTCAGCTCGGTAAGGTCCCTCGAACTCTTGATCTAGTTGAGGCTGAGGGAGAGTTTCGTCAGCACGGCGGCTTGGTGACAGTGATGATGAAGTTACCGGCGCAGGGCTTCGCCTAAGCACTACGACGATATGACCGAGGTGTAAAACTATGGAGGGGGCACTGCACACGGCTAAAGATCAACTTGTGTATCTATGGGGTGCCCCCCTCCCCCATATATAAAGGAGGGAGGAGGGGAGAGTCGGCCGGCCCCTAGGACATGCCCCAAGAGGGGATCCTACTAGGACTCCAAGTCCTAGTAGGAATCCACCAAGAGGGAAAGAGGGGGGAGGAATGAGAGGGAGAGGGAGTAGGAAAGGGGGGCGCTGTCGTGGTTCTAAGTCTGATAGTAGAATATAGGGGTACGTAGGAGGAGGCAAGATCCTAGCTACAGTGAGATTGTACACGCAAGGTTTACGAGTTCGGGCCCTTCTCAGAGGAAGTAATAGCCCTACGTCTCGGTGCCCGGAGGCTTGGTCGACTGGATTATGCGTGAATTTATAGGGGGTGCGAACCCTTGTGCCAGTGGAGGGGGGTGGCTTATATAGAGTACGCCAGGACCCCTACCAGCCCACGTTACAAGGGGTTCAATGTACATAAAGGTGAGACGTTACTGGTAACGCCAATAATAAAGACATATAAATGATCACTAAAACTACGGAGTGAACGCCTGACCGTTGCCATCCTGAGTGACTTTAGACCTTCTGTACTCCGAGTGATTTCTCGTGTGGTCGAATGACTATGTCCTGGTCGAATGGAATTGGGTTATCCGAGTGGAATCGTTGGTCGAGTGGGTTGCACTCTGAGGTGATTTCAGTCGGTAGATGTTGTTGTACTTTGAATGCCTTTGACTTTAAGGCAGTGTCCTTGGGAAGGGTGTCTAGGTCAGGCCTATTACCCTACCCTAGGTACATGTCATCGTCATTAGCCCCCGAATGGATCGAGGTCCGAGCGGGAAAGAGGTTTAAGATGGTTCCGACCCGATTTTTATGCTTCGGAGGCATTTTACCTGGGTTGGTGAACCATGCTGAAGCTTCAACTTTATTTTCAGTCGCCTTGATCCATTCAGAGTTTGTCGAGTGAACTTATACTGATATGCTTCGAGTGTTGGAATGGCATGAAATCTTTGGCGCGATTGGTTGCGCTGCCGTTCCCGGACTTCACGGGATTCGAAATTTGGAGAAGCGCATGGGATGGAGAGCACCGCAGTAAACGAAACAGATTAGGCAGGGACGCCTCGATTCTTGTGCCACCTTTTTCGCCACGTAGAGAGCGCGCGACTGTTGCAGGATTTGACAGGATCACTTGGACCCACGCGTCAGCCACTTGGAAGCAGGCTTATATAAGGCGTTGGGGCCGATGTATCCTGCACGGTGCGTCTCATTCCCCTTCTTCCTCCTCTGGTTCTCCACCATGTTCGCCTCCACTCTCGACGTCACTGCCCTGACCGCGCGCCGCCCGCTGCGATGGGAAGGACAAGACGGCGGCCCTGGAGCGCGCAAAGAAGGCGATGATGACGGCGAAGGGCAAGAGGACGAGTCGGGGGGGTCATCGTTGAGGTCGGGCCTGCCGTCCGGCTGGATCCAGGGTGACTGGATTCGGTCCACGATCCAGAAGGAGGACATGGAGGATTTGGTCGAAGGGGGCCTGACTGCCCGCGGATCTTGGAGGCTGCCGGGAAACGAGACAGAGCCCCGGCCACAGGAGGGTGAGTGCGTCCTCCTCGCGACTCATGTTGACCGTGGTTTCTCTCTGTCCCCTCATCCTTTTTTCCGGGGTTTCTTGAACTTTTTTGGAGCCCAACTTCATCAATTTTCCCCCAAGACCATCACATATCTCGCTGCATTTGTTTCCATGTGTGAGAATTTCCTAGGTTGTCGACCGCATTGGGGTCTCTTCAAACACATCTTTACTTGCCGCTCCCAGTCTGTGAAAAAGGCTAATCTGAGTGACGAGAGGACACACGTGATCCAGATGTGCATAGGTCTAGGGATTCAGATGAGGGGTAGGAGTACTTTTACAGCTATGACACTTCCCGATTCAGTTAGAGGGTGGCAGTCGACCTGGTTTTATTGTAAAGACCAACCGACCCCTGGTCAGTCAACTGGCCTTCCTCCCTTCTCCATGGACCGAGTCCGGCAGCCCTCTTCTTTGAAAGTTACTCCAACAGAGAAAGCAGAGGTGACCATGCTAGTCGAACAAGTAGTCCAATTAGTCCGTGACGGCGTGACTGGCATGGATTTGCTTGAGGTGTTTCTCAGTCGACGCATCCAGCCACTCCAGGCCCGCGATCATCCTATGTGGATGTACTCGGGTATTGATGACACCATTCGGATCCACCCGGAGGAAGTCATCGAGGAGATAGTGGAGCAGTGGTTACAGGGCATCACTGGAAACAAGGACAACCCCAGGGGGTCCAGGAGGGTTCTACCATTCGATGCTGCCAATGAACCAGACAAGGTCTGACCTTTACTACCGAATGCCTTTTGCTCTGACTTGTAGTTGTGCTTGAACCCGACTGATATTTGAGCAATTCTTTGTCTCGCAGATCTATAATGAGATGTACTTGATGCCCAATGGAGAACAAGTCCAGGAAGGAGAGGAAAGCGGAGGCGAAAGCGGCGACTGGAAGTCTGATGGCGAAGGTGAGGAAGAAAACGAAGACTCAAGCAGCGGCGAAGAGGTCGACTCTCCACCTCGCTCTGAGAGACGCTCCAAGCAGAGGCATGACCCAGCAAGTGTTCATGGCAAAGCGGTTGCACCAAGTACGCAGACCTTGAAGCGCACTCGGACATCTTCCCCCGTTCCGACTGAAAAGGCCCCGAAGCAGCCCAAGGTCGTGCCTTCAAAGCCTCGGAAGGCCTCAAAGTGGACGTCCCCGTCGCTTCTAGGTAATTATTGTGCTTTATCTCTTTGCTTTTGCATAGTTTGAGAACTTCTATACTTCAGTCGGCTCATTCTCCTGCTTGACCGAGTGAATTCTGAAATTTGCAGTGCTGCTACTTCTGGAACTTCCATTTACAAGGATGACGATGACGAGGAGATGGAAGACGCGGCCACTTCCAAAGCAGGTATGGCTCCTGCCATCTTGCCTTTACTTTGTCAATTATTTTCACGGTCGACTGAACTCTTGCAGTCGATTCTTTTGCAGCTTCGCAGAATGTTATAGAACTTCCAGACGATGATGAAGATATGCCCCAGAATCCTACAGGAAGGAGAGGCAGGACCTCAGGCAGGAGGGTGCCAGCTAGCAAGACACCCCAGACGACGCCAGTGTTAGAACCAGTGATCCAGCAGTCCGGAGACCTCCATCGAGTTTCTCTTACTTTTGCTGATCCTGTGTCGACTGAACGCCCTTCGTCGTCGACTTTCCAAGTCCCTGTCTCGTCCGTGCAACTCCATGCTTTAGCTCCCCAGGTTGCTGCAACTGTTCCACCAACTTCGCTTTTCGTCGCTCATCATGTCCCGGAGGACCAAGTGAGTGCCACCAAGGAAGCCATACGCCAGGTGGGCCTTACGATGGAGCAGATGAAGGTGGTGCGCGTGGCCAGTCAGGCTGCATATGACGCCAGCTCAGCACTCCAGACCAACATCCAGGTTAGCTGATTTCCGACTGATCTTTAAGCTTGACGCTTGTTCTGTTAGGATATTCTACCAAGAAAAACCTTTAATGTGCATCTATTGTCAGTCTGCACCTTACATCTATACACCCACTGGGTGTTTTGACTTTTGCTGAGTAGTTGTTCCACTTGAGTCGACTAGGTCGCGTCAAGTGTATCTTTGAAAAGGTGGGGGCACGCAGAGTGCACCCACTGGGTGTAGTCCCCGAGACCACTGTCGGATGTTTGATTTGGCAGGGGTCTTTGAACAAAATATTTCTTGACGGTTCTTCCACTCTGTCTAGGCGGACCATGTCGAGTGGAATCTGGACCAGTGGGGGCATGGTGAAGGAAATATGCCCTAGAGGCAATAATAAAGTATTATTTATTTCCTTATATCATGATAAACGTTTATTATTCATGCTAGAATTGTATTAACCGGAAACATAATACATGTGTGAATACATAGACAAACAGTGTGTCACTAGTATGCCTCTACTTGACTAGCTCGTTAATCAAAGATGGTTATGTTGCCTAGCCATAGACATGAGTTGTCATTTGATTAACGGGATCACCTCATTAGGAGAATGACGTGATTGACTTGACCCATTCCGTTAGCTTAGCACCCAATCGTTTAGTATGTTGCTATTGCTTTCTTCATGACTTATACATGTTCCTATGACTATGAGATTATGCAACTCCCGTTTACCGGAGGAACACTTTGTGTGCTACCAAACGTCACAACGTAAATGGGTGATTATAAAGGTGCTCTACAGGTGTCTCCAAAGGTACTTGTTGGGTTGGCGTATTTCGAGATTAGGATTTGTCACTCCGATTGTCGGAGAGGTATCTCTGGGCCCACTCGGTAATGCACATCACTATAAGCCTTGCAAGCATTGTGACTAATGAGTTAGTTGCGGGATGATGTATTACGGAACGAGTAAAGATACTTGCCGGTAACGAGATTGAACTAGGTATCGAGATACTGACGATCGAATCTCGGGCAAGTAACATACCGATGACAAAGGGAACAACATATGTTGTTATGCGGTCTGACCGATAAAGATCTTCGTAGAATATGTGGGAACCAATATGAGCATCTAGGTTCCGCTATTGGTTATTGACCGGAGAGGTGTCTCGGTCATGTCTACATAGTTCTCGAACCCGTAGGGTCCGCACGCTTAACGTTACGATGATAGTTTTATTATGAGTTTATGTATGTTGATGTACCGAAGGAGTTCGGAGTCCCGGATGAGATCGGGGACATGACGAGGAGTCTCGAAATGGTCGAGACGTAAAGATCGATATATTGGACGACTATATTCGGACTTCGGAAAGGTTCCGAGTGATTCGGGTATTTTTTGGAGTACCGGAGAGTTACGGGAATTCGTATTGGGCCTTAATGGGCCATACGGGAAAGGAGAGAAAGATCCCAAAGGGTGGCCGCACCCCTCCCCATGGGCTAGTCCGAATTGGACTAGGGAGGGGGGGCGCCCCCTTCCTTCTTTCTCCTCCCCCCCCTTCCCTTCTCCTACTCCCACAAGGAAAGGAGGAGTCCTACTCCCGGTGGGAGTAGGACTCCCCCCTTGGGCGCGCCACCTCCCCTTGGCCGGCCCTCTCCTCCTTGCTCCTTTATATACGGGGGCAGGGGGGCACCTCTATACACACTTGATATACGATATTTTAGCCGTGTGCGGTGCCCCCCTCCACCATATTACACCTCGATAATACCGTTGCGGAGCTTAGGCGAAGCCCTGCGTCGGTGGAACATCATCATCGTCACCACGCCGTCGTGCTGACGAAACTCTCCCTCAACACTCGGCTGGATCGGAGTTCGAGGGACGTCATCAAGCTGAACGTGTGTAGAACTCCGAGGTGCCGTACGTTCGGTACTTGATCGGTCGGATCGTGAAGACGTACGACTACATCAACCGCGTTGTGATAACGCTTCCGCTGTCGGTCTACGAGGGTACGTGGACAACACTCTTCCCTCTCGTTGGTATGCATCACCATGATCTTGCGTGTGCGTAGGAATTTTTTTGAAATTACTACGTTACCCAACAGTGGCATCCGAGCCTGGTTTTATGCATTGATGCTAGGCACGAGTAGAACACAAGTGAGTTGTGGGCGATATAAGTCATACTGCTTACCAGCATGTCATACTTTGGTTCAGCGGTATTGTGAGATGAAGCGGCCCAGACTGACATTACGCGTACGCTTATGCGAGACTGGTTTCACCGTTGCGAGCACTCGTTGCTTAAAGGTGACCGGCGGGTGTCTGTCTCTCTCACTTTAGTTGAACCGAGTGTGGCTACGCCCGGTCCTTGCGAAGGTTAAAACAGCACCAACTTGACAAACTATCGTTGTGGTTTTGATGCGTAGGTAAGAACGGTTCTTGCTAAGCCCATAGAAGCCACGTAAAACTTGCAACAACAAAGTAGAGGACGTCTAACTTGTTTTTGCAGGGCATGTTGTGATGTGATATGGTCAAGACATGATGCTATATTTTATTGTATGAGATGATCATATTTTGTAACCGAGTTATCGGCAACTGGTAGGAGCCATATGGTTGTCGCTTTATTGTATGAAATGCAATCGCCATGTAATTGTTTTACTTTATCACTAAGCGGTAGCGATAGTCGTAAAAGCAATAGTTGGCGAGACGACAACGATGCTACGATGGAGATTAAGGTGTCGCGCCGGTGAAGATGGTGATCATGACGGTGCTTCGGAGATGGAGATCACGAGCACAGTGCTTCGGAGATGGAGATCACAAGCACAAGATGATGATGGCCATATCATATCACTTATATTGATTGCATGTGATGTTAATCCTTTATGCATCTTATCTTGCTTTGATTGACGGTAGTATTATAAGATGATCTCTCACTAAAATTTCAAGATAAAAGTGTTCTCCCTGAGTATGCACCGTTGCGAAAGTTCTTCGTGCTGAGACACCACGTGATGATCGGGTGTGATAGGCTCTACGTTCAAATACAACGGGTGTAAAACAGTTGCACACGCGGAATACTCAGGTTAAACTTGACGAGCCTAGCATATGCAGATATGGCCTCGGAACACGGAGACTGAAAGGTCGAGCGTGAATCATATAGTAGATATGATCAACATAATGATGTTCACCATTGAAACTACTCCATCTTACGTGATGATCGGACATGGTTTAGTTGATATGGATCACGTGATCACTTAGAGGATTAGAGGGATGTCTATCTAAGTGGGAGTTCGTAAGTAATATGATTAATTGAACTTAAATTTATCATGAACTTAGTCCTGATAGTATTTTGCAAATTATGTTGTAGTTCAATAGCTCGCGTTGTTGCTTCCCTGTGTTTATTTTTTGATATGTTCCTAGAGAAAAATTATGTTGAAAAATGTTAGTAACAAAGATGCGGATTGGATCCGTGATCTGAGGATTATCCTCATTGCTGCACAGAAAAATTATGTCCTTGATGCACCGCTAGGTGACAGACATATTGCAGGAGCAGATGCAGACGTTATGAACGTTTGGCTAGCTCAATATGATGACTACTTGATAGTTTAGTGCACCATGCTTAACGGCTTAGAATCGGGACTTCAAAGACGTTTTGAACGTCATGGACCATATGAGATGTTCCAGGAGTTGAAGTTAATATTTCAAGCAAATACCCGAGTTGAGAGATATGAAGTCCAACAAGTTCTATAGCTAAAAGATGGAGGAGAATCGCTCAACTATTGAGCATGTGCTCAGATTGTCTGGGTACTACAATCGCTTGAATCAAGTGGGAGTTAATCTTCCAGATAAAATAGTGATTGACAGAATTCTCTAGTCACCATCACCAAGTTAGTAGAACTTCGTGATGAACTATATTATGCAAGGGATGACGAAAGTAATTCCCGAGCTCTTCGTGATGCTGAAATTGACGAAGGTAGAAATCAAGAAAAACATCAAGCGTTGATGGTTGACGAGACCACTAGTTTCAAGAAAAGGGCAAAGGGAAGAAGGGGAACTTCAAGAAGAACGGCAAGCAAGTTGCTACCCAAGTGAAGAAGCCTAAGTCTGGTCCTAACCCTGAGACTAAGTGCTTCTACTGCAAAGGGACTGGTCACTGGAAGCGGAACTACCCCAAGTATTTGGTGGATAAGAAGGATGGAAAAGTGAACAAAGGTATATTGGATATACATGTTATTGATGTGTACTTTACTAGTGTTTATAGCAACCCCTCGGTATTTGATACTGGTTCAGTTGCTAAGAGTAGTAACTCGAAACGGGAGTTGCAGAATAAACAGAGACTAGTAAAAGGCGAGGTGACGATGTGTGTTGGAAGTAGTTCCAAGATTGATATGATCATCATCGCACACTCCCTATACTTTCGGGATTAGTGTTGAACCTAAATAAGTGTTATTTGGTGTTTGCGTTGAGCATGAATATGATTTGATCATGTTTGTTGCAATACGGCTATTCATTTAAATTAGAGAATAATTGTTGTTCTGTTTACATGAATAAAACCTTCTATGGTCATACACCCAATAAAATGGTTTGTTGGATCTCGATCGTAGTGATACACATATTCATAATAATGAAGCCAAAAGATGCAAAGTTAATAATGATAGTGCAACTTATTTGTGGCACTGCCATTTAGGTCATATTGGTGTAAAGCGCATGAAGAAACTCCATACTGATGGGATTTTGGAATCACTTGATTATGAATCACTTGATGCTTGCGAACCGTGCCTCATGGGCAAGATGACTGAAACGCCGTTCTCCGGCACTATGGAGAGAGCAACAGATTTGTTGGAAATCATACATACAGATGTATGTGGTTCGATGAATATTGAGGCTCGTAGCAGGTATCATTATTTTCTGACCTTCACAGATGATTTGAGCAGATATGGGTATATCTACTTAATGAAACAGAAGTCTGAAACATTTGAAAAGTTCATATAATTTCATAGTGAAGCGGAAAATCATCGTAACAAGAAAATAAAGTTTCTACGATCTGATCGTGGAGAAGAGTATTTGAGGTACGAGTTTGGCCTTCAGTAAAAACAATGTGAAATAGTTTCACTACTCACGCCACCTGGAACACCACAGTGTAATGGTGTGTCCGAACATCGTAACCGTACTTTATTAGATATGGTGCAATATATGATGTCTCTTACCGATCTACCACTATCGTTGTGGGGTTATGCATTAGAGACAGCTACATTCACATTAAATAGGGTACCATCTAAATCCGTTGAGACGACATCTTATGAACTGTGGTTTGGCAAGAAACCAAAGTTGTCGTTTCTTAAAGTTTGGGGTTGCGATGCTTATGTGAAAAAGTTTCATCCTGATAAGCACAAACCCAAATCGGAGAAATGTGTCTTCATAGGATACCCAAAGGAGACAGCTGGGTACACCTTCTATCACAGATCCGAAGGCAAGACATTCGTTGCTAAGAATGGATCCTTTCTAGAGAAGGAGTTTCTCTCGAAAGAAGTGAGTGGGAGGAAAGTAGAACTTGATGAGGTAATTGTACCCGCTCCCTTATTGGAAAGTAGTTCATCGCAGAAACCAGTTTCTGTGACGCCTATACCAATTAGTGAGGAAGTTAATGATGATGATCATGGAACTTCAGATCAAGTTATTACTGAACCTCGTAGGTCAACCAGAGTAAGATCCGCACCAGAGTGGTACGGTAATCCTGTTCTGGAGGTTATGTTACTAGACCATGACGAACCTACGAACTATGAAGAAGCGATGGTGAGCCCAGATTCCGCAAAATGGCTTGAGGCCATGAAATCTGAGATGAGATCCATGTATAAGAACAAAGTATGGACTTTGGTTGACTTGCCCGATGATCGGCAAGCCATAGAAAATAAATGGATCTTCAAGAGGAAGACGGACGCTGATAGTAGTGTTACTATCTACAAAGCTAGACTTGTCGGAAAAAGGTTTTTTGACAAAGTTCAAAGTATTGAACACGATGAGATTTTCTCACTCGCAGCGATGCTCAAGTCTGTCCGAATCATGTTAGCAATTGCCGCATTTTATGAAATCTGGCAAATGGATAAACAAAACTGCATTCGTTAATGGATTCATTAAAGAAGAGTTGTATATGATGCAACCAGAAGGTTTTGTCAATCCTAAAGGTGCTAACAAAATATGCAAGCTCCAGCGATCCATCTATGGACTGGTGCAAGCATCTCGGAGTTGGAATATACGCTTTGATAAGTTGATCAAAGGATATAGTTTTATACAGACTTGCGGTGAAGCCTGTATTTACAAGAAAGTGAGTGGGAGCACTACAGCATTTCTGATAAGTATATGTGAATGACATATTGTTGATCAGAAATAATGTAGAATTATTCTGCAAAGCATAAAGGAGTGTTTGAAAGGAGTTTTTCAAAGAAAGACATCGGTGAAGCTGCTTACATATTGAGAATCAAGATCTATAGAGATAGATAAAGACGCTTGATAAGTTTTTTCAATGAGTACATACCTTAACAAGATTTTGAAGTAGTTCAAAATAGAACAGTCAAAGAAAGAGTTCTTGCCTGTGTTACAAGGTGTGAAATTGAGTAAGACTCAAAGCCCGACCACGGCAGAAGATAGAAAGAGAATGAAAGTCATTCCCTATGCCTCTGCCATAGGTTCTATAAAGTATGCCATGCTGTGTACCAGATCTATTGTATACCCTACACTAATTTTGGCAAGGGAGTACAATAGTGATCTAGGAGTAGATCACTGGACAGCGGTCAAAATTATCCTTAGTGGAATAAGGATATGTTTCTCGATTATGGAAGTGACAAAAGGTTCGTCGTAAAGGGTTACGTCGATGCAAGTTTTAACACTTATCTAGATGACTCTAAGTCTTGGTCTAGATACATATTGAAAGTGGGAGCAATTAGCTAGAGTAGCTCCGTGCAGAGCATTGTAGACATAGAAATTTGCAAAATACTTACGGATCTGAATTTGACAGACCCGTTGACTAAAATTATCTCACAATCAAAACATGATCACACCTTAGTACTCTTTGGGTGTTAATCAGATAGCAATGTGAACTAGATTACTGACTCTAGTAAACCCTTTGGGTGTTGGTCACATGATGATGTGAACTATGGGTGTTAATCACATGGTGATGTGAACTATTGATGTTAAATCACATGGCGATGTGAACTAGAATATTGACTCTAGTGCAAGTGGGAGACTGAAGGAAATATGCCCTAGAGGCAATAATAAAGTATTATTTATTTCCTTATATCATGATAAATGTTTATTATTCATGCTAGAATTGTATTAACCGGAAACATAATACATGTGTGAATACATAGACAAACAGTGTGTCACTAGTATGCCTCTACTTGACTAGCTCGTTAATCAAAGATGGTTATGTTTCCTAGCCATAGACATGAGTTGTCATTTGATTAACGGGATCACCTCATTAGGAGAATGACTGATTGACTTGACACATTCCGTTAGCTTAGCACCCGATCGTTTAGTATGTTGCTATTGCTATCTTCATGACTTATACATGTTCCTATGACTATGAGATTATGCAACTCCCGTTTACCGGAGGAACACTTTGTGTGCTACCAAACGTCACAACGTAAATGGGTGATTATAAAGGTGCTCTACAGGTGTCTCCAAAGGTACTTGTTGGGTTGGCGTATTTCGAGATTAGGATTTGTCACTCCGATTGTCGGAGAGGTATCTCTGGGCTTACTCGGTAATGCACATCACTATAAGCCTTGCAAGCATTGTGACTAATGAGTTAGTTGCGGGATGATTTATTACGGAACGAGTAAAGAGACTTGCCGGTAACGAGATTGAACTAGGTATCGAGATACCGACGATCGAATCTCGGGCAAGTAACATACCGATGACAAAGGGAACAACGTATGTTGTTATGCGGTCTGACCGATAAAGATCTTCGTAGAATATGTGGGAACCAATATGAGCATCTAGGTTCCGCTATTGGTTATTGACCGGAGAGGTGTCTCGGTCATGTCTACATAGTTTTCGAACCCGTAGGGTCCGCACGCTTAACGTTACGATGACAGTTTTATTATGAGTTTATGTATGTTGATGTACCGAAGGAGTTCGGAGTCCCGGATGAGATCGGGGACATGACGAGGAGTCTCGAAATGGTCGAGACGTAAAGATCGATATATTGGACGACTATATTCGGACTTCGGAAAGGTTCCGAGTGATTCGGGCATTTTTCGGAGTACCGGAGAGTTACGGGAATTCGTATTGGGCCTTAATGGGCCATACGGGAAAGGAGAGAAAGACCCCAAAGGGTGGCCGCACCCCTCCCCATGGGCTAGTCCGAATTGGACTAGGAGGGGGGGCGCCCCCTTCCTTCTTTCTTCTTCCCCCTTCCCTTCTCCTACTCCCACAAGGAAAGGAGGAGTCCTACTCCCGGTGGGAGTAGGACTCCCCCCTTGGGCGCACCACCTCCCCTTGGCCGGCCCTCTCCTCCTTGCTACTTTATATACGGGGGCAGGGGGGCACCTCTATACACACTTGATATACGATATTTTAGCCGTGTGCGGTGCCCCCCTCCACCATATTACACCTCGATAATACCGTTGCGGAGCTTAGGCGAAGCCCTGCGTCGGTGGAACATCATCATCGTCACCACGCCGTCGTGCTGACGAAACTCTCCCTCAACACTCGGCTGGATCGGAGTTTGAGGGACGTCATCGAGCTGAACGTGTGTAGAACTCCGAGGTGCCGTACGTTCGGTACTTGATCGGTTGGATCGTGAAGACGTACGACTACATCAACCGCGTTGTGATAACGCTTCCGCTGTCGGTCTACGAGGGTACGTGGACAACACTCTTCCCTCTCGTTGCTATGCATCACCATGATCTTGCGTGTGCGTAGGAAATTTTTTGAAATTACTACGTTACCCAACACATGATGAGTGCACCCACTGGGTGTAGTCCCCGAGACCGCAGTCGACTGTGGTATGAGAATAACTGTTTTTTTACTGGTCAGACCAAGTCGATTGCAAAGTCGAACTTGTGGGGGCACGCTAAGTGCACCCACTGGGTGTAGTCCCCGAGACTACTGTTAAATGTTTGATTCGGCAGTAGTCTTAGAACTCTTTTTTGTCATAACGAATTGAAATTGTGTTTTATTGCTCGGAAGCAATCAAATCTTTGTTCCTGTCGACTGATTGTCCGCTGGCTGCAGAAATCTTGTGAACTCGGGGCTCGATTCGTTGATTTGGAGCAGAAACAAATTCAGCTCAGCCTTGATCTAGAACTGGCCAAGCAAAATCTGCAGAAGGCTAAGGATGAAGCAGCTGCTATGGGAGGTAACGACTTGTCGCCTGTTTGCTTTTCCAGCTTTACTTTTCGCGTTTTGAACCAAGTGACTCCACTTGAACAGATGTGCATAGTGAAAATAAACAACTCCAAGCTCGACTGAAGAATGTTATTTCTTTAGAGAAAATGAAGCAGGCGCTGGAGCAGAAGGACCTTCACCTTGCCGCAGCCCAGAAGACGGCGTGGGAAAAAACTGAACTTGCCGACAAGAAGCTGGCTTCAGTCGGCAAATTAGAGGACGAAAACGCCAAAATAAAGACTACCATCAGCGAAGCCCACAAGGAAGTCGTGCAGCTGAAGAAGGACAAGGTGACTCTGACTGAAAAAGTTGGAGATCTCACCCGGAAGAGGGACGAGCTGGAGGTTTATCTGGGAGGGCTCGCCAAGAAGCTGTTCCTTATGCTTGAAGGTACTTTTCCTTGTCCGACTGATTTGCTGTTGTCGACTCGTCGTACAGCTGTCGACTCATCATTTCTCTGTGTGCGCAGAATTCTGCCAAAACTTCGAGGAAGATACTGGGTGAATTGAGACGAGCTTGGACCCCATCAACTCCCCTATTAAGGATGAAGCTGCCATGAACGTGCTCCGACTGGAATCTCGACTTGCCAGTGCCATGGACTACCTCGCCCTACTAAAGGTGGCAGTGTTGCGGATTGACACGGCGCTTTGGCCAAGGGTGACATTCCAGAATGATCTCGAGTCTCTAATGACTCGATTCAATGAAATTCCCGGTCGAGTGCAGGAATGGAAGAAGTCATCCGCCCGATGCGGTGCTGATGTAGCTCTGTCGCTGGTTCACGTCCATTGCAAAGAGAACAAGGAAGAGAAGCTTGCAGCACTCAAGGTTGCCAATACTAAGAAGCTCGTCTTTCAGTCCTTCATGGAGACCTTCATCGAAGCAGCTACTCGCATTGCAGACGGAATCGACCTGGACGAGTTCGTTGAGCCTGCCAGCTCTCCTCCTGTGGAGTGAACAAACTTTATGCCTTGATTAAATTTGCCTCGGAATGCTGAGTGATTTTGTAGCGCTAAATTCCTTTGGGCCTGATGCCCGAGCACTTTCATCTGTGGTTCGGAACCTCGTGGGATTTATCTGGTCTTGGTTTTTCTTTGAATATGCCTGTCTTTGCTTTTGCTGCCATTGAATCTCTTGACTCCGAGTGGAACTTGTCTCTCCACTTGGAACAAACTTTTATATTTGTGACGCAGCTCTGAGGAGAGGGTTGCAGACGTCCTGCACCTCGTCATCCTTGTGAATCAGGATGGAGCGGACGTTGTACTTATGGCGCAGCTCTGAGGAGAGGGTGGCAGATGACCTGCACCCGAATCGGGATGGAGCGTACGCTGTACTTATGGCGCAGCTCTGAGGAGAGGATCGCAAACGACCTGCACCTCGTCGTCCTTGCAGATCAGGATGGAGCGTGTGGCCAAGTCCCCGAGTGAGAGGATTGCTCCTCACTCGGAGATTTTTTTAACTTAGGCGAGTACAGGATAGCAGCTAAGCCTCTGAGTGAGAGGGTTGCTCTTCACTCAGTAGGATTTTTAAAACTTAGGCCAATTCAGGACTACAGCTAAGCCTCCGAGTGAGAGGGTTGCTCTTCACTCGGTAGGATTTTTTAAAACTTAGGCGAGTACAGGACTACAGCTAAGCCCCCGAGTGAGAGGGTTGCTCTTCACTCGGTAGGATTTTTTAAACTTAGGTGAGTACGGAACTACAGCTATGCCCCTGAGTGAGAGGGTTGCTCTTCACTCGGTGGGATTTTTTAAACTTAGGCGAGTACGGAACTGCAGCTAAGCCCCCGAGTGACAGGGTTGCTCTTCACTCGGTGGGATTTTTTAAACTTAGGCGAGTACGGAACTGCAGCTAAGCCTTCGAGTGAGAGGGTTGCTCTTCACTCAGAGATTTTTAAACTTAGGCGAGTACAGGACTGCAGCTAAGCCCCTGAGTGAGAGGGTTGCTCTTCACTCGGTGGGATTTTTTAAACTTAGGCGAATCGGGTTCGCGGCTAAGCCCCCGAGTGAGAGGGTTGCTCTTCACTCGGAGATTTTTAAACTTAGGCGAGTACAGGACTGCAGCTAAGCCCCCGAGTGAGAGGGTTGCTCTTCACTCGGTGGGATTTTTTAAACTTAGGTGAATTGGGTTCGTGGCTAAGCCCCCGAGTGAGAGGATTGCTCTTCACTCGGTGGGATTTTTTAAACTTAGGTGCGTACAGGACTACAGCTAAGCCCCCGAGTGAGAGGGTTGCTCTTCACTCGGTAGGATTTTTTAAACTTGGGCGAATCAGATTCGCGGCTAAGCCTCCGAGTGAGAGGATTGATCTTCACTCGGTGTTTGTTTGTGAAATTTAGGCGAATCGGGTTCGTGGCTAAGCCACCCACTGGGGGATTTTGAACATATGCATATGTAACAGCAATCATTTATGAGACTGTAAAACTTCGTCTTTGATAAACAAACTGGAAGGCACTTCTTATTACATCTCAACAGACTGAATGTTTAAGTAAGAAAATGGCGGAGCAGCTCCACATTCCAAGCGCGTGGCTCGTCTTTCTTGTGTTCCACGTTGTACAGGTGATATGCTCCATTGTGGAGCACCTTGGTGATGATGAAGGGGCCTTCCCAAGCGGGAGCAAGCTTGTGAGGCCGTTGCTGATCCACTTGGAGCACAAGGTCTCCTTCTTGAAATGCTCGACCTCTCACGTTTCTGGCATGGAATCGACGGAGGTCTTGCTGATAAATGGTCGATCAGATCAAAGACATCTCTCTTTCTTCTTCCAGAAGATCAAAAGCATCTTGTCGAGCTTATTCTGCTTCGGCTTCTGAGAAGAGTTCTACTCGGGGTGCGTTGTGAAGCAAATCACTCGGCAGCACGGCCTCATCCCCATAGACCATGAAGAAGGGTGTCCGACCGGTCGACCGATTTGGTGTTGTTCTCAACCCCCAAAGGACTGATGGTAACTTGTCTACCCAAGCGCCTGCCGCATGCTTGAGGTCACGCATCAACTGAGGTTTCAACCCTTGGAGGATCAAACCGTTTGCTCTCTCTGCCTGCCCATTCGACTGCGGGTGCGCGATAGACACGTAGTCGACCCGAGTTGCTTGGGAAGCGCAAAATGCTCTGAACTCATCAGAATCAAAGTTGGAGCCATTATCTGTGATTATACTGTGAGGGACTCCATATCTGAATATTAGCTCTCTGATGAAACTGATGGCAGTGCTTGAATCGAGATTCTTGATAGGCTTGGCTTCGATCCATTTAGTGAACTTGTCGACTGCTATAAGCAAATGAGTGAAACCACTTCTGCCGGTCCTCAGGGGTCCAACCATATTCAATCCCCAAACAGCAAATGGCCAGATGAGTGGAATGGTCTTCAAGGCTGAAGCAAGCTTGTGGGACATGTTGGAGTAGAACTGACAGCCTTCACACTTGTCGACTATATCTTTTGCCATCTCATTTTCTCGTGGCCAATAAAATCCCGCTCGGTATGCTTTGGCCACGATGGTCCGAGAGGACGCATGGTGACCACAGGTCGCCGAGTGGATGTCATTGAGAATCATTCAACCTTCTTCTGGCGTGATGCATCATTGGGCGACTCCAGTAACACTCTCTCTGTAAAGCTGTCAACCTATCACGGTGAAGGCTTTGGATCGACGGACAATCTGACAAGCCTCATCTTCATCCTCTGGAATTTCTTTCCTGAGCAGATATGCAATATATGGCACCGTCCAATCGGGGATGACGACTAAAACCTCCATGATCATGTCGACCACGGCTGGGATTTCAACCTCAGTCGGATCAGTGGGACTTTTTGGTTGCAGGTGCTCTTCTGTGAAAGGATCCTCTTGAACTGACGGGGTGTGAAGATGCTCCAAGAACACATTGCTGGGAATGGGCTCCCGCTTGGAACCTATCTTTGCCAAGTAATCAGCTGCTTGATTCTTCAGTCGGAGTATGTGCTGGAGCTCTAACCCTTCAAACTTCTTTTCCAACTTTCTCACTGCATTGCAATAGCGAGTCATAGCTGGGCTCCTGATGTCCCACTCCTTCATCACTTGATTGACCACTAAATCTGAGTCGCCGTAAACCATTAGGCGACGGATGCCAAGTGAAATGGCCATACGCAACCCATACAGAAGTGCCTCATATTCAGCTTCATTGTTGGAGGAATCAAAGTGAATCTGGAGAACATAACTGAGTTTGTCGCCTTGCGGGGATAACAGGACTACCCCAGCACCAGAACCATTCAGCATCTTGGATCCATCAAAGAACATAGTCCAATGTTCCGAGTGAATCTGAGTCGGTTGTTGCTTCTCAACCCACTCAGCGAGGAAATCTGCTATTGCTTGGACTTGATTGCTTTCTTGGCCTCAAACTTGATATCCAATGGAAGGAGTTCAAACGCCCACTTTGCCACTCGACCAGTTGCATCCCTATTGTTCAGAATTTCTGATAATGGAGCGTCACTGACGACTGTAACCGAGTGATCTGAGAAGTAATGTGGAACCTTCTTCGTGGTCAAGTAAATTCCATAAACAAGCTTCTGATAATGCGGATATCTCTGCTTGGATGGAGTCAAGACTTCAGAAATATAATACACTGGGCTTTGCCTTCTTCTTCCCGCTCGACCGTGAGCATTGTACTGACAACTTGTCCAGTGGCTGCAATATGAAGCAGTAAAAGCTCTTTGCTGATTGGGGCAGCGAGCACCGGTTGGATGGAAAGCAGGGCTTTGAACTCTGCAAACGCTGCGTCAGCTTCAGGAGTCCACTCGAACTTGTTAGATTTCTTCATCAGTGGGTAAAGAGGCAATGCCTTTTCACCGAGACGAGAGATGAATCGACTCAAAGCGGCCAAACAACTAGTAAGCTTCTGAACGTCACGCACACGCACAGTGCGTTTCATTCGGAGGATTGCACCAACTTTCTCTGGTTTTGCATCGATCCCTTGTTCGGAAACGAGGAAACCGAGTAACTTTCCACATGGGACTCCGAATGTGCACTTTGACGGATTAAGCTTGATATCATATCTCCTCAGGTTGGCAAAGGTTTCAGCGAGGTCGGTCAGCAGGTTGGAACCTTTACGTGACTTGACCATGATGTCTTCCATGTATGCTTCCACATTCCGACTGATTTGAGTGAGCGGGCACTTCTGTATCATGCGCATGAATGTGCCGCCAGCATTCTTGAGTCCAAAAGTCATGGTAACATAGCAAAAACACCCAAATGGGGTGATGAAAGCTGTTTTTATTTCATCGGGTCCATACAGTCGGATCTGATGGTACCCGGAATAAGTGTCCAAAAAGGACAAACGCTCGCATCCCGCAGTCGAGTCGATGATTTGATCGATGCAGGGCAGAGGGAAATGATCTTTCGGGCAGGCCCGATTGATATGCTTGAAGTCGATGCACATACGAAGTGAATCATATTTCTTGGGAACCATGACAACATTGGCGAGCCACTCGGAGTGGTATATCTCTCGGATGAACTCAGGTGCCAGAAGCCGAGCCACCTCCTCGCCAATTGCCTTCCTTTTCTCCACGGCGGACTGTCAGAGATGCTCTTTGACAGGTTTTTCTTTTGGGTCGACTCATAAATGGTGCTCAGCCATTCCCCTGGGTACACCTGGCATGTCAGAAGGCTTCCATGCGAAGATGTCCCAGTTCTCACGGAGGAACTGGATGAGCGCTTCTTCCTATTTGCTGTCGAGTGTTGTTGAAATATGAGTCGGAGCAGCATTGGGGCCGGTCAGGTGAATGTGAACTGGCTTTGTTTCACTGGACGACTAAAATGCAGACTCTAAAGAAGGCTTCTTAGAACGCAACAAATCATTCGGATCTGCATTTTTCTGATATTCTTGCATTTCCACAGCTGCCATCTGTTCATCGGCAATCTTTGAGCCCTTCTGGAGGCACTCTTCTACTCTTTGCCGATTTCCAATGACAGTGATCACGCCTTTGGGACCAGCATCTTCAGCTTGAGGTACACGTAACATGGTCGAGCATGAAACGGGCATATGCGGGTCTACCCAGAATAGCATGATAGGCACTGTGAAAGTCCACAACTTCAAATGTCAACTTTTCCTTACGGTAATTCGTCGAATCACCGAAAACCACATCAAGTGTAATCTGGCCGAGTGAGTCGGCTTTCTTCCCAGGGATGACCCCGTGGAATCGCATATTGCTTTCGCTGAGTTTGGACATCGGAATGCCCATCTCTCGGAGAGTCTCAGCATACAAAATATTCAGACCACTGCCACCATCCATCAAAACTTTGGTCAGCCGAGCACCTCCAACAACTGGGTTGACCACCAACGCTTGATGCCCCGGGGTAGCAACGTGCGCTGGATGGTCGGACTGGTCGAACGTAATGGGAATCTTTGGCCACTTCAAATATGTGGGCGTTGCCGGAGCAACCATGGTCACTTCTGTTGATAACTTTCAGTCGACTTTTGCTCTCAACGTCAGCAAAAATCACTAAATTCGCATTGACCTGAGGGTAATCATCGTCCTCTTCTTTGTCCTCGTCCTTATCAGACTCTTTCTCTTTCTCACTGGGTTGTTTCTCTCGGAACTGCTAGATAAGGAGCCGACACTATCGAGTGGTATGCTTGGGGTAAATCAGATTACCCTCTTCATCCTTCTTGGTTTGTACATGACATGGCAAATCTAGCACATCATTTTCTGCTTGATCTTTCACCTTCTTGGGGATCCAGGGCCCCTTAGGCTTTCCCTTGAACTTTCCTTGGGTCACATCTGCGGCCTCACCAGGACCTGCGGGTTCGGCTTTGCGCTTCTGCTTCTGTCTGGAATTCCCTCCCCCGGTGTCCTGGGCGATTGGTTTGCTCTTGCCACTGCGAAGTCGGTCTTCTTCCTTGCCGTTAGCGTACTGAGTGGCTATTTCCATCATTCGGGTCAGAGTCATATCTCCTGTCCGACCGAATTTCAGGTTTAGCTCTCTGTACCGAACGCCCTCCTTGAAGGCGCAAACTGCTTGGTGCTGAGACACATTTTCCACTGTGTGATGCAAAGTAGTCCACCTTTGGATGTAATCCCTCAAGGTTTCATCGGTTTCCGTACACAATGCTGCAACTCAGCCAGCCCTGCGGGCCTATTGCAAGTGCCTTCAAATGTTCTAACAAACACTCGGGCCAACTCTTCCCAACTGTATATACTACCAGGGGCCAGCTGATTCAACCAAGCTCTGGCCAAACCTTCCAACATCAAGGAGAGATGCTTCATGGCTACATTTTCATTGCCGCCACCAATCTGCACAGCCACTTGGTAATCTTCCAGCCAAGTGTCAGGCTTCGACTCATCGGTGAACTTTCTCACTCCCGTTGCTAACCTGAAGTTGGGTGGAATCTCAGCAGCTCTGATGGCTCTGCTAAAACATTCAGGTCCGGAGACATGAACTCTGCTGCTAGTCAGACGATCTCTGTCGAGTCCTTCTCTGTGTGCTCTGTTCTTGTCGAGCAGATCTTGAATGAGGATTGACCTCGCATCAAACCCTGGCTCTCTTAGGTCGACTGGGACCCTTCGCTCATCGCTATACGGGCGCCTGTCATCATATTGCCGGGGCACATATGATCCGCCCCTCGGAGGGGGCATAGGCACTCGACGACGGTCATCACGGCCGAGTCAATGATCATAATGCTCGTGGTTCCGACCCAAGTACTGCTCTTGGCGATGCCCACGTCCCTCACGCCGTCGAGGCGATCTTGGGCTGTGAGCCGACTGGACTGTGTCAGCCACCACAGATCTGCTATGGATCCTGTTGCGAGACTCAGAAACGGCTGTGTTTTACTCTCCTGCCGCCCGAAGCAGCGCCCGGATCTGCATCCAACCTCTTCCAGCCTCTGATTGGGATGGCTAAATCGACTCTGCTATACGGGCTGCAACTCTGAGATTCTGAATCGGAGTGCGTTTTGCCCGAGGTTCAGGCGGGAACAACTGCCGATGCCGTCGACTGGATTCAGGAATCTGACGTCGAGCGCGCTCGTCGAGTGAGTGCTGAAGGTTCTCCAGCCACGTGCACTCAGCCAAAGTGGCCAGGTGCGCAACCTCCAAGGCCCGAGCCTCGGCGGTCTCCCCGACGATGGGAGTGTGGAGGGCCTCCATGTTGCGACGGTGCAGCTCCTCCCTCTGCTGCGAAGTGAGGGCTTCAGGATGATATTCCTCGTGAACGTGCGACGTGTCGCCGCCGCCATCGCCGCCGCCGCTGTGATGCGTACCAGGCGGGTTGCACGGTGTGTCGACCATCGGGACCTCTTCTACAGGGTCGCTGCTGTCGCACTCGGATAGGGTCTCGACGGAGCCAGTTGAATAGGCCGTACAGAGATTCGTCGGGCTCGATTGTCGCGACTTGAGGGGTGGCTGACTAAAGGACCACCGCTTGCGGCGGCGAGCAGCGGGGAGCGATGATGTTGCGGGAGCCGACCGATACTGGGTCGACGGCTGCCGCAGAAGGACGCCGCGAACACATGCGCGAAAGTGCGTCGCCCCGCGGACGGGGAGCGTCTCAACGTCGAGGGGGGCCTCCTGGAGCCAGGTGGAGTCGTCGGCGATGAAGACGAGTGCGCCGAGATGGATCTCGAGGCCCTCAGCCAAACCGCCGCTAGAAACCATGATGATGGGAATTGGAAAAAATGCAAGCTCACCGGAAAGTCGCTAAGACACCTGCCCCACAGTGGTGCCAACTGTTGTGGTTCTAAGTCTGACAGTAGAATATAGGGGTACGTAGGAGGAGGCAAGATCCTAGCTACTGTGAGATTGTACACGCAAGGTTTACGAGTTCAGGCCCTTCTCAGAGGAAGTAATAGCCCTACGTCTCAGTGCCTGGAGGCTTGGTCGACTGGATTATGCATGAAGTTACAGGGGGTGCGAAACCTTGTGCTAGTGGAGGGGTGGCTTATATAGAGTACGCCAGGACCCCCGCCAGCCCATGTTACAAGGGGCTCAATGTACATAAAGGTGAGACGTTACTGGTAACGCCAATAATAAAGACATATAAATGATCATTAAGACTACAGAGTGAACGCCTGACCGTTGCCATCCTGAGTGACTTTAGACCTTCTGTACTCCGAGTGATTTCAGGTGTGGTCGAATGACTATCTCTTGGTCGAATGGAATTGGGTTATCCGAGTGGAATTGTTGGTCGAGTGGGTTGCACTCTGAGGTGATTTCAGTCAGTACTTTGAATGCCTTTGACTTTAAGGCAGTGTCCTTGCGAAGGGTGTCTAGGTCAGGCCTATTACCCTACCCTAGGTACATGTCATCGTCAGGCGCCGCCCCCTTCCCTTGTCCTATTCAGACTCCAAGGGGGGGGGCTGCCCTGGCTGCCCTCCTCTCTCTCCACTAAGGCCCATAGAGGCCCATTAGTTCTCCCGGGGGTTCCGGTTGAAAGAGCAATCATGCCCTTACATCATGTTTTGATGTTGATGACAATATACATGTAGGGGACTAACAATGGCTGTCAAGTAAATCTCAGGTGTTGGTTCATCAAAGTGTGTGGATCAAGAGCATACGAAGTGGTTTCACTCAAGGATGAAGTATTAAAATGATTTCATATTTTGTTTCCTTGAGTATAGGATCCTGCACTATTAAGAGGGGATCGATAGGGTTAGTAAAAGACTTGCTCTTGCCAAAATAACTCCTTCCCATAGCTCTTTTGATCTATCACTACTCTCTGGATCATTCTTCCCCTGGGAGTGCCGGATGTCTGGGCTGCTCCCCGGATATCCGGCTCGTGCCTCGGATATCCGGCTTTAGCCCTCTTCATGTCCAGTAGGTTTGTGGTTTCACGCCGGATGTCTGGGTATTCGCCGGATGTCCGGGCCCTCCTGTCTCACCGGATGTCCGGGCCCTCCTGTCTCGCCGGATGTCCGGGCCCTATCCCGGATGTCCAGCCGTTGCTACCCGTGAAACTGATATGGTTCTGTAAACATTTGTGGGCTCCCCGGATGTCCGGCCAACTGCCGGATGTCCGGGCTTTCCTGTTGTGCCGGATGTCCGGGCTTGGCCCCCGGATGTCCGGCCCCTCTGTTTTCCACTCTGCTTCTGTTTTGTTCTTGAAGTGCCTTGCCAGGCCAGATGTCCGGCCCCTAGCCCGGATATCCGACCTGCCCGTTCACTTACACTACAACGGCCATATTTGTGCTCACACTATATATAGCCCTTCTCCCTCACGGGAGAGGGTTCACCATTCACCTTGAACAAACCCTAGAACACATTCCACTCTCTCTCTCAATCCTCCACACCAAATCTTAGATCCCCAAGGGATTTGAGAGCATTTGAAAGAAGTTGTCCGATCAAGTGATAGATCCACTCCTTCCCCCTCTTTGCACCAAAGGAATTTATGATTTGAGCAAGTCTTGAGCTTTTCCCCATCGTTCTTGTTACTCTTGGAGGTTGGAGACTCCTAGGCGGTTGGAGTCTTTCGGAGAGGAATCGACCATTGTGATTTCCCCCGGAAAAGTTTGTGAGGGTTTGGAGACCACCCCAAGGTCTACCACTAGTGGTTGAGAAATGCCTTCGTGGTGTTGTCTCAAAGAGAGAATAGGGTGAGCCTTTGTGGCGTTGGTGTGCCTTCGTGGTAACATCCACCTTTCTAAACGGTGACGTAGCTTCCCTTCAAGGAAGTGAACATTGGCATACATCCTCATCTCTCGGAGTTGCGGTTATTCCTAACCCTAACTCCCTACTTGTGGTTCCTTGTCTCGTAGCACTTACATATATCATATTGTGCTTGCTTACTCATATATGTGTGCCACTTGTTTATCTTGCTTAGCTCTTAGCATCATACTTGCAATTGTTAGGCTCACTTTCATATTCCGCATTATTGCCTATGTTGGATCACGGGTTCCGGCAAAACCCTCAAGGTTCGAACACTCGGGTGTGCGCGAAGATTTCTTCCCTGCCGATCCACGTCCTAACTGGATAAGATCTCAAGAACGAACTCACAGACTCACAACACAAGGGATACAAGATTTATACTGGTTCGGGCCACCGTTGTGGTGTAATACCCTACTCTAGTGTGGTGGTGGTGGATTGCCTCTTGGGCTGATGATGAACAGTACAAGGGGAAGAACAGCCTCCTGAGGTTGAGGTGTTCTTGTGCTTGGCGAACTTGTGAGTGTGTGGATTCGAGCAGCTCAGGCTTGCTTGAGGCTCCGCTCGAGTTAGTTGCCTTCTACTATGGTGGCTAGTCCTATTCGTAGAGGCCCTGGTCCTCTCCCCAAATATTGAGCGGGAAGGGAGCCAACAACAGCCAATTTGAAAGGGGACAGCTAGTACAGCTTATCCTGACAAAAGCGGTCTTCGCCTGCAAAAGGCTCTGGTGGTGACGCCGCCTTGGGCTCCATGGTGACCTCCGTCTTGCCGTCATGCTGGTCTTGGTCTCGTTGCACCGATATGGAAACCTTTGCTTGACGCCTCGATACTCTGCGCCTGCGCTTGCCTCCTTAGCACGAAAGAGGAAACAAGGATGTTGCGCATGCTGGCGCCCGCCTGGTCTTGATCGTCATGGCTCACGTCACGAGAACCACGCGAGGTTTTCCTTGCCTTGATACCTCCGCCCCTCGCGAGCCTGCCTGGCGAGGCCGCTCCTGAGGAGGTCTTGCATCGTCTGCCTCGCGAGGCTTGGCCCCTCACGAGGGTCTTGAATGCCTTGTTGATGAAGATGGGACGTACAGGCCTGCTAGCAGAGCCACGCCGTGGGCCGCGGGCAGGCAAGTCTGGGGACCCCCGTTCCCAGGACGCCGATAGCCTAAAATTGCTAAGTAATAACTAAAATTTGTAATTGTACCTATTCACCCCCCTCTAGGTCCATCTCGATCTTTTCAATTGGTATCAGAGCCTCCTGCTCTATTCTTGTGGCTTAACCACCCTAGAGCGAGATGAACCCCGATGGGACTCCCCTTGTTGCAGATCCGAAGAATACGGGCGTGGCTTCCACGGAAGCCAAGTCCTTTACTTCAGAGGATCTGGAACGAGCTCTTGCTAAGCAAAAGGAGGAGCATGATGCCTCTCTTGAGGCCTTTGTCCAAATGAGGTTAGCCACACTAACCATGATGCTTGCACCACTTTCTGGTGGTGCGGCCTCGAGGCCAGCTATGCCTACTCCTTCACTTGGCCAACAACCTCCTAGCAATGAACACTCCAGTGTTCCTTGGCTTTATGCAAGACCTCAAATAGAGAAACCTTAGTATAATCCTTAAGACAAACCTCCTTTACTTGATGAAACTACCGATTTTGCTTTGTGGAGAGTTGCTATGCAGGATCATCTTCGATATGGAAATGATGAGATGTTGGAGATCTTGGAGTATGGCTACCAAGCGGTTGACCTGAAGAATCTTACTCCAAGAGAGGTATATGACAAGAATCTCAATGACACAGCAACCATGTGCATACGAAGAGGTATGACCGACAAGCAAAAGAGACCATACATACATATCATAAGTGCCAAGGAATTATGGGATACCATTGTGAGAACCAAGACCGGTACCTCCACTCTCCGGCTTGCTCAATATGAAATTGCCAAGGGGCAATTGCAAAACTTTTGTATGGAGAAAGGTGAATCTCCCAAGCAACTTCTTGAGCGTCTCATGACTCTCACCGCCGACATCGAGTCATGTGAATGTGACAAGACAAAAGATGGATTCAACTTGACTAAGCGATTTCTCGTGGATAAGTTGCTTCACGCTCTTGCTCCGTATCATCACCAAATGGTGTGGGACATAAGACAACACCATGGATTCAAGGAAATGACTCCGGATGACATCATATCCACCTTCCAACTATTTGAAGAGTCAAAGGCAAATGCTACAAAACATCTTGCCATGCATGGTACCTCAACATCAAAGATCAATCTTGCATTGAAGGCCAAGCATGTATGTGAAGAAGAGCAAAGTGAAGAAGAAGATGAGGAGGAGGAGGATGGTGATGAGGTTGACTCAGATGAGAGCCCGTCATATGAAGACATTGCTCTTTTTGTCAAGAAGTTTAGCGCGGGAAAATTCAAGGGAAGATTCCAGAAGAAGAAAGTGAGAAAATGCTACAACTGTGAAGAAACCAACCACTTATCCAACGAGTGCCCTTATGAGAAGAGAGAAGATAAACCAAGGTTTCCCAAGACCTTTCCCAAGAAGAAGTTGCCAAATCCTTTGAACTCCAAGCTCAAAAAGAGAGATGGGAAAGCAATGGTTGCTCATGAAGAATCCGGTCCAGATGATGTTAGTGGTGTTTCTGGAGTTGCTCAAGATTCTCAAAACACGTTGAGGCTAGTCAACAAGAGTGGTGATGTTGTCACCTACAACTATATGAAGGACTACAAGGGCAACGCTCACAAGTGCCTAATGGCAAAGGCTGTGGTAGAAGATGGAGAGGACCAAAGCTCTCCTTACAAGGTCAAGGTAACCCCACGATCAAACCCTCCTATTTTCACCCCTCCTACTCCTAGTGATGATTATATTGATGTGGAGGATAGTTATGAGGATGATGATATAGATGATCCTATGTTTGCTAAACTAAATAAGTTCATGTGCTCCCTCAAAGGAAAGAAGCTCACTATGTTTCGTATGCTTATGGAGATGGTGAGTAAGCACACCACCACCATTAAGGAACTCAAAACCCTCATCACCGAGGAAAAGGGAAAATATGAAATCCTTGAGCGGAAAGTCCAATATGAGGAAGCACGAAATGATGAACTATGCTTGAAAATTGGTGCAAACATTGATGTTCATACTAAAGATCTTGCCTCCTTGAAAAAGGCTATTGACTCTTGCGAAGAGTTGATGAATGATAAAAGTAAACTTGTGAAGTCTTATGCTTCTCTCTAAGGATTGTGAGCTCCTATCCGTGTCCCTAAAGGCTAAGGAATAAGAGCTCACCCTTCTTACAAAGAGTTTTGAGACGCTCAAGCTTACTTATCTTGAAACTCTAGCCAAGGCTTACTCTTCTCCTATTATCAATGTTGATGCTTGTACTACTAACTCTAGTAGTGATCTAGCATCTATTCTTGAGGAGAATCGCTTTCTCAAGGCTCAAATCGAGAAAGGTCTCATGACATGTGCTCAAGGGCAAAAGAACCTTAATGAGGTATTGAGCCAACACAATGAGGTGTTTGCCAAAGAGGGGCTCGGGTTTGACCCAAGCACAAGCAAGAAGAAGACGTCCTCTCAAAAGTGCACCACCCCTCTAAAAGAAACTTTTGTACGAGAAGGGCACAAGGAGAAAGGTAAGGTTGTTAGTGGGAAGGCCACAAGGGGCATGCCCACTCTCAACAAGCCAAAAGAGTTCATGCCTCCATCCTATGTACTTCGTAAGACTAAGGATGGAGAAGTTTATGCAAAGTTTGTTGGTCCTCGAAATGCATTCCGTTTTATGCTATTTGGGTCCCTAAGACCCTTGTGACTAACTTGAGAGGTCCCATTGCAAAATGGGTGCCTCTAACCAAGTCATAATTGTGTGTAGGTTGCCTTCTCCGGTGGAGTAAAATGGGTGATTGATAGTGGATGTACCAATCATATGACCGGAGATAGCAAATTGCTCTACGATTTCATGGAAGCTATTCAACCATTTATGAGCATTATGTTTGGTGGAGGATCAAAAGGACAGGTACTCGGGTTGGGCAAGGTGGCTATCACAAATGACATGTCTCTTGCAAATGTCATGCTTGTCCAATCCCTTAAATACCATTTGCTTTCTGTTCGCCAATTGGCTTCTGTTGGTTATGATACACTCTTTGGACTAACGGATGTGAAAGTCTTTAAGAGAGATACTCTCGAAGTGGCCTTTGTTGGAGAGTTGGATGGCAACCTTTACACGGTTGATTTCTCGAAAGAGAGCACATTCCATGCAACTTGTCTAATGGCCAAGGCCGACAAGGGGTGGCTATGGCATCGCCGGCTAGCCCATGTCGGCATGAGAAATCTTCAAGATCTCTTAAAGGGTAATCACATCCTTGGACTAACCAATGTCTCTTTTGAGAAAGATCGTGTGTGTAGTGCATGCATAGCCGGGAAGCAACATCAATCAAAGCACCCACCCAAGAATATTGTGTCTACTTCAAGGCCTTTGGAGCTCCTTCATGTGGATCTTTTTGGGCCTCCTTCATGGGATAGTCTTGGTGGGAAAAAGTATGGGCTTGTCATTGTTGATGATTACTCAAGATATACATGGGTCTTCTTCCTCAAGTCCAAGGACGAGACAAGATCACCTTCATTGATTTTGCCAAGCAAGCACAACGCAAGTTTGACAAAGAAATCTTGGCAATAAGAAGTGATAATGGCTCTGAGTTCAAGAACTACACCTTGGAAGAATTTCTTAGTGATGAAGGGATTGAGCATCAATATTCAGCTCCATACACTCCCCAACAAAATGGTGTAGCAGAAAGGAAGAACCGCACACTTGTGGAGATGGCAAGGTCCATGTTGGATGAATACAAGTCGCCACATAGTTTTTGGGCCGAGGCTGTCAACACCGCATGCCATGCATCAAACCGGCTCTTCCTCCGCACTATATTGGAAAAGACTCCATATGAGCTCCTAACTGGGAACAAGCCGAATGTCAAGTACTTTCGTGTATTTGGGTGCAAATGTTTCATCCTCAACAAAAGAGAACGGTTAGGAAAATTTCAATCCAAAACCATTGAGGGCATATTTGTTGGCTATGGATCAAACTCTCACGCCTATAGAGTCTACAACAAATCCAATCGATGTGTTGTAGAAACTTGTGACGTGGCGTTTGATGAATTTAATGGCTCCCATGGGGAGCAAGTTGATCTAAGTGATGTAGGTGAAGAAGATTCTTCTCAAGATATCTTGACCATGGGTGTTGGTGCACTTCTTCCAATGGAACAAGAACCTCATGATGATGAAGAAGAAGATGGAAGCTTCACGCATCATCAAACTACTTCAACACCCATACCACCACAAGCTCCTATTGCTCAACCAATGCCCGTAGACCAAGTACAAGATGATGATCAAGTTCCTCTTCATGATAATCATCAAGAACAAGATCATCCTCAAGGGCAAGAACAAGAAAGTGCAATCATTGACAATGAACCTCAACAAATGCAAGATGAAGAAGAAGATCTTCCACCACACATTAATGATCCATATGTTGAGGACGTGGATGATGGACATGAAGTTGAACCTCGTGAAACTCTTACCTCCATCATGCCTCGAGTGGCCGGTCGTGTTGATGTTGACAAAATTCTCACCGGCATATCGGAAGGTAGAGTCACTCGTAAACATTTGACAAACTTTTGTGCTCACTTCTCGTTTGTGTCTAGTGTTGAGCCTCTCAAGGTACAAGATGCATTGATGGACAACGATTGGCTCATTGCTATGCAAGAAGAGTTGAACAGTTTTGAACGCAACCAAGTGTGGTCATTAGTCAAGAGGCCAACTACCGAGCACAACGTCATTGGAACAAAATGGATTTTCAAGAACAAGCAAGATGAGAATGGTGTAATCATCCGTAACAAGGCAAGGTTAGTGGCACAAGGGTACTCACAAGTTGAAGGTTTGGACTTTGGTGAGACCTTTGCCCCCGTTGCCCGTCTTGAATCCATTCGCATCTTACTTGCTTATGCTGCTTTCAATGGTTTTACATTACATCAAATGGATGTGAAGAGTGCTTTCCTTAACGGTCCTCTACAAGAAGAAGTATATGTATCACAACCACCTGGGTTCGTTGATCCCGATCACAAAGACTATGTGTATAAACTTCATAAGGCTTTGTATGGCCTCAAACAAGCACCTCGTGCTTGGTATGATCATCTTAAGAAGTTTTTACTCGATGATGGTTTTGTGAGAGGGGTGATCGATCCCACTCTTTTTACTAAGAGGGACAAGGCTGATTTGATCTTATGCCAAATCTATGTAGATGATATCATTTTTGGTTCTCCTAACATTCATTTGTGCAAGAAGTTTGCGGCTTCCATGACCAAGAATTTTGAAATGTCACTCAATGCGGATTTGAAGTTCTTCCTCGGATTTCAAATTCAACAATTTCAAGAAGGAATTTTCTTGTCTCAAGCAAAACACCTCACGGATATCCTAGAGAAGTTTGGCATGTCTGATGCTAGTCCATGTAAGACACCCATGCCAACCAAAATTCTACTCACTGAAGACACAAATGGTATTCCTTTCGACCCATCTATTTACCGCTCTATGATTGGTTCATTGCTTTATCTTTGTGCATCTAGACCAGACATCATGTTTAGTGTATGCATGTGTGCTAGATTTCAAGATTCCCCTAGGGAAAGTCATCATAAGGCGGTTAAGCATATTCTTAGATACCATGTTCACACCCCAAAGTTGGGTCTATGGTACCCCAAGGATGCTAAGTTTGGTCTCATTGGGTACACGGATGCGGATTGGGCTGGAGACAAAGTGGATCGTAAGTCCACTTCTGGTGCATGCCAATTTCTTGGACACACCTTGGTAAGTTGGTCCTCGAAGAAACAAAATTGTGTTGCCCTCTCCACCACCAAAGCTGAATACATTGCAACCGCCAGTTGTGCAACTCAATTACTATGGATGAGGCATACTTTGAAGGATTACGGTATCACCGATAGAAATGTGCCTCTTATATGTGATAATGAAAGTGCCATCAATATTGCTGAGAACCCCAAAGATCATACCCGCACCAAGCACATTGATATTAGGTATCATTTCTTGAGAGATCATGTGGAAAAGGGTGACATTGACATTGCTCATGTTGGCACAGATATTCAACTTGCAGATATTTTCACCAAGCCATTGGATGAAGCAAGGTTTTGTTAACTTAGGCGTGAACTTGGTATCTTGGAGCTTGACAATATTATGTGAAATCTAGTACCCATTCATGCATGAACTCAATGTCTTGTCTTGATGTAGGCATATATTTAGGGGGAGATATTCAATTCATGAGTATTCTCACCCTACATAATGCATAAATAGAACAAACACTCTCAAAGTTATCATGGTTCTCAAACTATGGTGCTTTAACATGATGGAGTCGTGACTAAGTGCCCAAAGTCGACATCTTTGTGGTACTATGTTCCATATGCTCAAACATGGTGACCTCAGTCACCGCTTGTGAATTGCTTATATGGACCTTTCTTTACTTAATATTGTTGGGTTGTTATTATATCTTAGTATGGCCTTAGATTACTCCGGGTTTCTCCCCTATAAATCTCTAAAAACTCCTTGGTAGAGTCTATATCAAATTATATGTGTTGGCCCCTTACAAATCTTCCCCCTTGCCTGGTCTTTCTGTCCAGTGGCCGGACATCCGGCTCCTCTGCCGGACATCCGGGCCCTGGGGAAAATTCCTCTGCTGCTCAAACTTCCATCGAGCTCTATCAGTGGCCGGACATCCGGGCCCTAACCGGACAGCCGGGCCCTGAACCTTTTGCTCCCTGGTTTCCACACGCCGGATATCCGGGCTTGTCCCCGGATGTCCGGCCCATTGGCCCTGGTTTTTCTGCTCTCTGACCTCCGCACGCCGGATATCCGGGCCAGGACCTCGGATGTCCGGGCCATCGCCCGCAGCCACACATAACAGGGGAGGGGCTCGGGATTTGGGGGCAGTTCCCCATTCTCTTCCGTTGCTCTCCCCATCTCCTCAAATAGCCGCCGCCGCCTCTGGGCTGTGCTCCGGCACTGCCCCGGCCCTCTCCTCTATCCTCTGGCCCCGATCTCCTGCCCACGGCTTCTTCTCCTCCCGATCTACGTTTCCATCCAATCCTTTCCTTGGGTGGTGGTGTGAATCACTCGGGAGGGACCGGTGTATTGTGGGATTCACCGCCGGAGTTCCTCATGGTGCGTACCAAGAACTGCAGCCCCGAGCGCCCCGAGCCTTCTTCCCGGGGTATGGATGCTATCTCTCTTGCATTCTTCTCTTCTTATGACCAAATCATCTTAGGGCTTCATTATCTCTCATGTATATCTTGGTGTATATATCTCTCTAGAGTTTTGGTGTCTCTTGCCTAAGCCTAAAAATCTCTCTATGTAATCGGCTAATCAACTTAATCATGGGAATGTCAAATTTTTGATCTACCACTTGGACTCGTCCTATGGTCATGATCGAAAATGTTCATCCCACTATTTAATTTGCTTTATCCTTGTTCATACTTTTTGGCTCCTTCTCATCGGGACTATCATTATCCGTTTCAGTCGCTCGTCGGCAAGGCTCAACCGACTCCGATGAACATGCTCGGCCTAAGAAGAACAAGACCACCACCAAGAAGAAGAAGCGGGCACCATCCACAAGTCCGTCGGCCTCGGATCCGGATGATGAGGACTATGTTGGGGAGGAAGAGGATGACTTTGCTCCAAGACACTCGGTTGGCCAGTCCAAGCCTGGAACTAGGAGGGCACCGGTGCCTCAAGTCCGTGGTACTGCAATGCCCGTGGCCCATGGTCGTCGCATCTCAATGGAGCTTCCCGACAGCAGGGATCGCCCCACACACGACTTCACCACCGTGGGGCTGGACCCTATCTTGTGTTCCATCGGGATGTCAATCAATATGAGATGGTGGCTGATGCCGAGGATCCTCGTTTCCGTACTCGTATGCAGCAGGATCTCTATTCCAGTTTTGTCCATGGGCATGAACTTGCTCCTCACAAATACTTGGATCTCAAATTCCTGCGTGATCATCCTGCCATGTTTCCTAACAACCCGGTCAAGATCATTGATGATATGACTCTAGGTCCTGTAATGACCTTCAGGTGTGATTGGAATGAAGTTGCCATCCTTCAGTTCTATGCCACCTGTTTCTTTGGTCCGGACAACACTCTCACATGAATGACTGATGACACTATGCTGAGCATCACTTATGACCGGTTTGTTCAGATTCTGGGCCTCTCTGGTGTTGGACATTGCATCCACAGTATGGATCTAGAGTATAAGCCCAAAAGGATTGATGCTTGCTTGCCTCTTGTGAAGCCTACCTCTCAGCTCACTGAAGAGGAACGTGGATATCCACTCGATGAGGTATCCATCTTTCGTGTTCCTTACTACATTCTCTATCAGTGTGTGCTTCGCGCCCTCTATCCTAAGAAGGAAGATCGCTCAAGGGCTCGCAGCTATTGTATTGACTTGATGGTTCGTATGCATGACGGACCCATGAAGCCTCTGGACCCAACCCATTTCATTTGGCATGGGATCCGTCTTTGCAGCTTCATTCAGTCATGCCAGTTCCCTCATGCTCCATTCATTCAGGCTCTGATTGATCACACTACTCCCTTTGAGGTGGTTAAGACTGTTGTGCACTCCATTTGGACGCCTCCTTCTCATATGCGCGTGCTGGCTAATGCTCAGCCTGCTGCTCCTACTCAGCCTAGGAGGACTCAGCCCACTGGTTACTCTGTTCCATCTTCCTCGACCGCTCCTCGTGGCCGTCTTGCCTCGTTCTTGGGCAAGGCTTAGTCTGCTATCATGAAGGCAATCACTTTCAGCTATCAGCAGAATCATGATGTTCAGAAGCGCCTCATCATCTCCAAGAATCAGCTCAAGCAACGCCTTCGTGACCGTGGGAGTCCTGTGAGTGATGACGATCCGATTCCCACAGCTCCGTCCTCTTCCACCTTCGGGTTCCCGTCTTGTGACGAGTACGCCGAGTTCTTTGATGGTGATGATGACATCCGCCGGGAGTGACAGAGTCCGTTTAGTTCTTCGCCCCTTTTTACTTGTTGCTGTCAAAGGGGGAGAAGTAGTATCTTAGTATGGTCATGCTATGATGTGTTGGCTATTTGTGTTAGCTATTATTCAAACTTGTTATGTTGCTACCTATGGTACTTGATCGTTTGAGACTATGTTATTATCTTGTGGCTATCAAATGTTTTTAGTCTATGTGTTATGGTGGTTTCATATGTGCATGTCTCTCACATTTATATCTCTTTGAGCTACATATGCTACCATACGAAGTTTGTGTTGTACATCCTAACATATTCATCTCATGCACATAATGAGGGGGAGCTAAAAGCAAATAGAAACATAGACATATTTTGTACTTTTGCTCTCATGATTGTCAATGCTAAAATTATTTATTGCATCTATGATACTACATGTATGATTGTCATCAACAAACAAAAAGGGGGAGATTGAAAGAGCAATCATGCCCTTACATCATGTTTTGATGTTGATGACAATATACATGTAGGGGACTAACAATGGTTGTCAAGTAAATCTCAGGTGTTGGTTCATCAAAGTGTGTGGATCAAGAGCATACGAAGTGGTTTCACTCAAGGATGAAGTATTAAAATGATTTCATATTTTGTTCCCTTGAGTATAGGATCCCACACTATTAAGAGGGGATCGATAGGGTTAGTAAAAGACTTGCTCTTGCCAGAATAACTCCTTCCCATAGCTCTTTTGATCTATCACTAATCTCTGGATCATTCTTCCCCTGAGAGTGCCGCATGTCCGGGCTTTGTGCCGGATGTCCGGGCTGCTCCCCGGATATCCGGCTCGTGCCCCAGATATCCGGCTTTAGCCCTCTTCATGTCCAGTAGGTTTGTGGTTTCACGCCGGATGTCCGGGCCCTCCTGTCTTGCCGGATGTCTGGGCCCTATCCCGGATGTCCGGCCCTTGCTACCCGTGAAACTGCTATGGTTCTGTAAACATTTGTGGCCTCCCCGGATGTCCAGCCAACTGCCGGATGTCCGGGCTTTCCTGTTGTGCCGGATGTCCGGGCTTGGCCCCCGGATGTCCGCCCCTCTATTTTCTGCTCTGCTTCTGTTTTGTTCTTCAAGTGCCTTGTCAGGCCAATTGTCTGGCCCCTAGCCCGGATGTCCGTCCTGCCCGTTCACTTACACTACAACGGCCATATTTCTTCTCACACTATATATAGCCCTTCTCCCTCACGGGAGAGGGTTGACCATTCACCTTGAACAAACCGTACAACACATTCCACTCTCTCTGTCTCAATCCTCCACACCAAATCTTAGATCCCCAAGGGAATTGAGAGCATTTGAGAGAAGTTGTCCGATCAAGTGATAGATCCACTCCTTCCCCCTCTTTGCACCAAAGGAATTTGTGATTTGAGCAAGTCTTGAGCTTTTCCCCATCGTTCTTGTTACTCTTGGAGGTTGGAGACTCCTAGGCGGTAGGAGTCTTTCGGAGAGGAATCGGCCATTGTGATTACCCCTGGAAAATTTTGTGAGGGTTTGGAGACCACCCCTAGGTCTACCACTAGTGGTTGAGAAACGCCTTCGTGGTGTTGTCTCAAAGAGAGAATAGGGTGAGCCTTCGTGGCGTTGGTGTGCCTTCGTGGTAACATCCACCTCACTAAACGGTGACGTAGCTTCCCTCCAAGGAAGTGAACATCGGCATACATCCTCGTCTCTCGGAGTTACGGTTAATCCTAACCCTAACTCCCTACTTGTGGTTACTTGTCTCTTAGCACTTACATATATCATATTGTGCTTGCTTACTCATATATTTGTGCCACTTGTTTATCTTGCTTAGCTCTTAGCATCATACTTGCAATTGTTAGGCTCACTTTCATACTCCGCATTATTGCCTAAAATTGCTAAGTAATAATTAAAATTTGTAATTGTACCTATTCACCCCCCCCCCTCTAGGTCCATCTCGATCCTTTCACCGGTAACCCCTTCCGGCACTCCGGTTTTATCCGAAACTCTCCGGAACACTTCCGGTGTCCGAACAACATGGTCCAATTTATCAATCTTTATGTCTCGGCCATTTCGAGACTCCTCGTCAAGTCTGTGATCACATCTGGGACTCCGAACAACCTTCATCAGACGTTAAGCGTGCGGACCCTACGGGTTCAAGAACTTGTAGACATGACCGAGACACCTCTCTGGTCAATAACCAATAGCGGAACTTGGATGCTCATATTGGCTCCTACATATTCTACGAAGATCTTTATCGGTCAAAACGCACAACAACATACGTTGCTCCCTTTGTCATCGGTATGTTACTTGCCCGAGATTCGATCGTCGGTATCACTATACCTAGTTCAATCTCGTTACCGGCAAGTCTCTTTACTCGTTCCGTAATGCATCATCTCGTAACTAACTCATTAGTTACATTGCTTGCACGGCTTATAGTGATGTGCATTACAGAGAGGGCCAGAGATACCTCTCTGACAATCGGAGTGACAAATCCTAATCTCGATCTATGCCAACTCAACAAACACTATCGGAGACACCTGTAGAGCATCTTTATAATCACCCAGTTACGTTGTGACGTTTGATAGCACACTAAGTGTTCCTACGGTATTCGGGAGTTGCATAATCTCATAGTCAGAGGAACATGTATAAGTCATGATGAAAGCAATAGCAACAAACTAAACGATCATAGTGCTAAGCCAACGGATGGGTCTTGTCCATCACATCATTCTCTAATGATGTGATCCCGTTCATCAAATGACAACACATGTCTATGGCTAGGAAACATAACCATCTTTGATAAACAAGCTAGTCAAGTAGAGGCATAATAGGGACACTCGGTTTGTCTATGTATGCACACATGTACTAAGTTTCCGGTTAATACAATTCTAGCATGAATAATAAACATTTATCATGATATAAGGAAATATAAATAACATCTTTATTATTGCCTCTAGGGCATATTTCCTTCAAGGAATAGCTAACTTAGTTGTAGCGCGGGATACGCATACCCCGCGCTACTGCTAAGTTAGCTATAACGCGTATCAAGACCCGCGCTACAGCTATTCCTTTCATTTTTCTTTTCATTTTATTTTTATTTTTATTTTCATTTTTCTTTTCTTTCTTCCTTTCTCCTTTTTCTTTTCCTTTTTATTTTATTTTTTATTCCTTGTATTTTTCTTTTAATTTTCATTTTATTCTTTCCTTTCTCATTTTTCTTTTCCGATAGACGACCGGGTCGGTTACACATCATTTGACCGATAACGATTAAGTGCATACACAAAATAAATACATATATATAAATGCTGGTTTGTCAGCGTCGACGTTTTCGTTTTTGAGTGAGCTTCTTTCCCTTCTTGTTCGTTGTCGAATAGTTGAGCCCCTCGTTGTGACTTTTCCTTTTCCATGGAGTACGATCTTTCTTAGGTAATGTAGTATTGATCCTTCTTTTGACGTATGCTTCATTGTCATCGTCATCTCCCCCATCGGGTTGCCGTACTGGTCGTAGTCTTCCTCGTTGGCGACTCCATCCATTCCAAAGATGTTCCTTTTGCCTCTCCTCACGACAACACGGCTGGGATTGTTGGGTCGGTTATGAAGAAGCATTGTGTCACGTTCTTAGCGTGTACCCATGGCTCGTTTTTGGCGATGGCGTTCACGGCAGCGCTCTTGGCGTCAGGTATAGACATGGTAGTGAAATACCAGTTTTCTCTTTCGACGTTCTTAGCCCATCTGACATGGAACATCATCGCATCATGCAGTCTAGAGTAGTCAAGCTCCCAGATCTCTTCGACCCTTCCATAGAATCTTTTAGTTGCGTCGTTGTCGCCGGTCATGCATTCCATCATCACCCCTGAGTTCTGTTTATATCTTTGGCCTCCGTGTAGAACGTGTATCCGTTGATATTGTATGCCTGATAGGTCACGAGGTTGGCCGTGGGGCCATGTGCTAAGGCGTATATCTCGAGATAGATCAAGCACGGTGATGAGGTCGGTGTCGCCACACAGCTAGCTAGTGATCAAAAGTGGACAAAGATTTTACTTGTTTAAATGGATAGATCTAGTTGGGGAGTAGATAGGTCACTTCATTAAAATGGGAAAATCTACCTAGCTAGTTGGGGAAGGAGATGACTCTAACTAGTGGAGGAGGAGGAAAAGTGGGGAAAAGAGAAAGGAGTTGCATTAATGGAGGTGGTGTAGTTAGGGGCATTAAAGAGAGAGAAAGAGAGGTAGGAGAAGAAATAGACAATAAAGCAACCTAGTAGTAATGGGGGGAGAAGCAAGTGAGGAAGAAGCAAAGTGAGGGAGAGAGGAGGGGGAGGGAAAAGTGAAGGGAGAGAGGAGGGGAGGGGGGATGGAAAAGGTGGCTGCTGCGCCTTATCAGCAACGTAGGCCAGCAAACGGCGCTACTACCAAAAATGTAGAAGTAGCGCGAGCCTGCAGGCCGCGCTGCTGCTAAGTGGGGCCCACCATGTGCCACAGTAACACTTTAGTTGCAGCGATGAGTCTGCAACACGTGCTACTGCTAAAGCTTTAGCAGTAGCGCGCTTCTTGTGGGTCGCGCTGCTACTACACATAGCCTGGTGGCTAAGGTGGAAATCACATAGCAGTAGCTCCTTTCTGTCGGACAGCAGTAGCGACTGTGTGTTTCCCGCGCTACTTAAAGTAGCCATAGCGCGTTCCACAGAGACGCGCTACTGATAAGCCTCCACCTATAAGGTTTTTCCTAGTAGTGGGTCAAAAATGTTGCCTCTAGAGCTCATATTGGGCTGCAAACGGGCAGAAGTTTCTCGTTCTTGTGTTGTAGCTGGGCGATAAATGAAGAGCCCCTTCCCTTCTCATCCTCTTTTTCTTTCCTCCATCTTGGATTTTACTAGTGTCGATTTGCTCGCAGCCTACTGAGTAGGACCTATTATACTTATTCTAAATAGTAGTATAGTGCAAGGGCCGCTGAATATGGAACGAAACAGGATGGTACAAAGCTATTCATCTTGCAACGTGAAATTTGTGCAATCATGGCATATTGGATGAAATGAAATACAGAAATATGTGCGTAAGCGAAATAGGGATATGCACGGGAAAGAGGAAGTTACGAGGGGCTGACGATTTAGAGCATCTATAGTCGGATATACCAAATCCAACCCTATGACCAGTCACTCCTCAAATAATGTCTTCCACAACTGGATACCTTAATTAAGAAACCTCAAATCCATACAATTACATGCAACGTGAAGCTTAATCAATGTGGAGCTCGTCCGGCTCTGCCGTGCCCATGTCCGGCGGCTGGTTGCGTCCCTCGAAGTGTTGCTCCGATCGCCGGTGAGGTAGAGTAGGACATGGGACACACATTGGCTCACGGGACTCAAGGCGTTGCCATCTCACATGCCCTACTCTTCCTCATCAGAGTCTAGAGCCTTGACGATGCCGATCGATGTGGGGTCGATGATGGATCTCTCGCGGTTGGAGGCCATGTCCACCATGACATAGCTACGTCGTTCGAGGTTGTAGGCCATCCATTGAGGCGCCAAAGAGTGTGACTCTGCCTCGCTGATGTCTGTCGCGAAGGTCGTCGCAGCCTCCCGCGCCCTCTACCTCACAAAGTGAGCATGTTGTGGCATGCACTCAGCAGACGGGCCACAGATGGCACACCCACTTAGTAGCACCATGTTCTTCATATAGAGAGTCTCCATGATTTGTAACATTCATATACAAGTGGGAATTTTACAATATAGAACTTGGCTTGTATATTCCGATGATGGGCTTCCTCAAATGCCTGAGGTATTGTCTACCTCTTGAGCTTGCGTTAGTTTTTCCCTTGAAGAGGAAAGGGTGATGCAGCATAGTAGAGATAAGTATTCCCTCAGTTGAGAACCAAGGTATCAATCCAGTAGGAGGAACACACAAGTCACCAATGGTTGCACCTACACAAACAAATAAATACTTGCACCCAACGCGATAAAGGGCTTGTCAATCCCTTCACGGTTACTTGCAAGGATGAGATCTCATAGTGATAGATATAAAAGATAAGTAAAAGTGCAAAATAAAATAAAAGTAAATAAATTGCAGAAACATATTTTTGTGTTTTTAATTTTATAGATCTGAAAATAATATGATAAAAGATAGACCCTGGGGCCATAGTTTTCACTAGAGGCTTCTCTCTTGAAAGAAAGCATAAGGTGGGTAAACAAATTAATGTTGAGCAATTGATAGAAAAGCGCATAGTTATGACGATATCTAAGGCAATGATCATGAATATAGGCATCACGTCCGTGACAAGTAGACCGACTCCTGCCTGCATCTACTACTATTACTCAACACATCGACCGCTGTCCAACATGCATCTAGTCTATTAAGTTAACAAGAATGAAGTAACGCCTTAAGCAAGATGACATGATGTAAAGGGATAGATCATATCAATATGAACGAACCCCATCTTTTTATCATTAATGGCAATAATACAAATACGTGTCATGTGCCCTATTGTCACTGGGAATAAGCACCGCAAGATTGAACCCATTACAAAGCACCTCTCCCATTGCAAGAAAAATCAATTTAGTTGGCCAAACCAAATCAATAGATCAGAGAGAGATACAAAGCTATCTTATCATGCATAAAAGAGTTCAGAGAAGACTCAAATAATATTCATAGATAATCTGATCATAAATGCACAATTCATCGGATCTCAACAAATGCATCGCAAAAGAAGATTACATCAAATAGATCTCCAAGAACATCGAGCAGAATATTGTATTGAAGATCAAAGAGATAGAAGAAGCCATCTAGCTACTAGTTATGGATTCATAGGTCTATGGTAAACTACTCACACATCATCGGAAGGGCAACAAGGTTGATGTAGAAGCCCTCTGTGATCGAATCCCCCTCTGGCAGAGTACCAGAAAAGGTCTCTAGATGAGATCTCACGAGGATAGAAGCTTGTGGCGGCGAAAAAGTATTTTTGGTGTGCCCTCTGGTCTATAGGGAAAACTTGGGTATTTATGGAAGAAGAATTAGGGTTAGAGGGGCCCACAAGCTTCGGGGTGCCCCCTGGGTGTCAGGACTGGATTTTCGGGATATTAATTTCCCAGAAAACGGCCTTTGTGCTCACCAGCCCCAGGATTACTGTTAGCTGATGAGGCACCAACTTGATACAAGAATTCCAAGCAAAGTACAAAATATGTAGTACAAGACCATTGTGGCCTAGGAGTACAACACTTGGTTTCTAGTGGTTGATGGCGGAAGCGGTTTGTGGTTCATCTGCGTCTATGGGATTCCATTTCCCACAAGAACAGCTGACCAGCATAACTCCTATCTTCGTGAGGCTGCTATCACCTTTACATGGGTTCCGGGGCTGTCGTCGTAATGCTCTCTTCGTGCGCGAAATCTGGCGAAGACAATAGCCAGGGACAAGCCAGTGAGTACGTTTGAATGTACTGGCAAACATTTAAACACGGGTATAATATAATAAGAGATAATCATGCTCCGAAAAATTTTCATGATGATAACGTCTGTCACAAAATAAACGAAAAACCGTGATGCACGCATGCGAAAAAAAATATGAACATGCAATACGGGAGTAGGAATAGAACGTACTGATCGAGTGTCTGAAATGACTCCTCGAAAGGGTGCAAATAAATTTAACAATGCCGCAGTCGGGCGTCTGAGTGACACCACATAAAGGGCTTATAAAGAATAAGTAAATAAAAAGCATGCCGCAGTCGGGCGTCTGAGCGACACCACATAAAGGGCTTATAAAGAACAAGAAAATAACAAGCATGCCGCAGTCGGGCGTCTGAGCGACACCACATAAAGGGCTTATAAAGAATAAGTAAATAACAAGCATGCCGCAGTCGGGCGTCTGAGCGACACCACATAAAGGGCTTATAAAGGATAAATAAATAACCACATGCCGCAGTCGGGCGTCTGAGCGACGCCACATAAAGGGCTTATAAAGGATAAATAAATAACCACATGCCGCAGTCGGGCGTCTGAGCGACGCCACATAAAGGGCTTATATAAGAATAATCACAGTGAACATCCAGGAGGTAGGACCGTCCCAGTGATACTCAGTAATTCAAATAATGTAAATGGTTAGTCCATAATAATAATAAACATAATCCTCATATGTCACAGGTCATAAACAAAATCTAGTCTAGCCGTTTCTCCATCCGATGACCGTCACTAGATTCTAGTGTAGCCGTTGCTCCATCCGAATACCGTTACTATCATCCAGTTTATCTGTTTCTCCATCCGAAAACCGTCACTAGACCCATCTCAGACTGAAGCCCATACTCAAGAACATGGCTATCCAAATAGATATGACCTCTGCAGAGGGTGTACTCTTTTCCCACGAGTAACGGATTTATTTAGTCCATCGGGACTAATTCCGCCTACGGACTTTTAATTGAAAACACGCCTGACCTGCACGCACCAGCTTAACTTACCGGTGTCTGGAATCACCCACAACACCTGTCAAGCCAAACTCTAAGTGGGGAGGCTACAACCTTGACGTAGCATGGGATCAAATTTATATACGCGCGCTCTAAGGGGTGCCCCCCTCTCGGTCCCAACCGGAAACACCCATGCCCCCGGACCAGGTGGCATGCCTACCGGAGGCCTCCGGTATCTTCCACCATGGCCTCTCTGTACGGTGTGTGCTTTGGTAAGGGGTTGACAACTTACTGAACCGTACCCTACCTACGGCAGGGACAAGTGGTAGAACAAAACAAGAAGGGGAAGTCACTGAACAAGACTCGACTTACGGCCGACTCAGGAGGTCCAAGCATTCTCTATAAGGCAAATATATTCCTATTGACAGATAAAGTCACCACCCATCAAACCTCACCATGCCATACCGGACACACTCGTCTCGACGAGGAACTAGGGACAACTCGTGTCTACCCAAGACAGCGACCTTCCCGGCTTTCTTCCGGTATGCATGAAAAGCTCACGAGGATGACTACTATCATCAGCATGACCATTACTACCAGCAAAGAATCTCCATTGTGCATTCATGCGAATGATTTTTATCGGCACGTAAAAATAACGTATGCTCCAAGTCAAGTGGTGTTATAACCGTATCAAAAAACCACACAAAGATATTATGCCAGAGTTCAGAATGCTTGCCTTCCAGAGTGTGCAAGGGGTGCACTTTTCGAAAGTTTTCTTCACTCTCCATTTCCTATTTTGAAAAATATTCAAATAACAAATATTTCAAACACAGTACAAAAAGTTGTCTCAAATATTTTTGTAATAAATCTTAAAATAAACTAGATGAAATTTGGGAGAGGTAGGAAAAAGAATCAACTCATTTGGAGTTTTATTTTAAAAGATATAGCCAGTCAAATTTGGTCAAATCTCTGTTTTTAATAAAAAAAACCAGAAAAGAAAAACGTTTCGGGGGAGAATACGCTTTCGCAGTATAGGAGACGTACTCCGGGGTTTTACGCGACCACTTAAGCCAGCGTGGATGGCGCGGGGGTCACTGACAGTGGGTCCAGGGGGGGCCCACTGGTCAGGTTTGACTATTCCCCCTTCTCCCTCCTCTCCTCTGCCCGAACGGGAGCGGGTCTCCGGCGATCGCCGTCGACGAACGGCGGCTCCTCGAGGGCACCTGAGGGCAGGGATGGACCCGCCAGACCGGGGCGGTCCTCTCGGTGGTCGTTGGGTCGATGGTGGTGGGAGGAGTCGCCGGTGGCGAGCTCCGCGGCGGAGGGGGCTACGGGAGTGAAGTGGGTTTTGGGCTCCGGTGGTTTCCGATCGAGGCTGAGGCGCTGGGCAGCTCCACAAGGGCAAGGGGAAGTGAGTGGTGGCGCTGGATGGGCGAGGGAGTGCCTGGTTGCGACGAATGGCACCGGAAGGCGGCGGCGGCCGAACCGGCCGGAGTTGGGGGAGATGGACTCTTCCGGTCAATCCACTGCTTGGGGAGCTCTAGGGCGAAGGCTTGAGGTCGCCTGAGCGCTCGGAGGGGCTCGGGGCCTCCTTTTATAGGCGTTTGAGGCTGGTCCCGCGGCGGTCGTGGATAAGAACGCCGGCGACCGCGGTGCTGTAGCTGCAGGGTGACGTGGCGGCGACGAGCGCGTGCCGACGGGCTCCAGGATAAGCTCGGGCTGTTCACAGGGGCAGCTGGCGCGCGCGGGTGGCTTGGGCGGCGCCGTCCATGGCAGGAGCTCGCTGCTGACGCCGGCGTGCCGCCAAAAGCTCTGACGGCGGCGCTGTAGGGCGCCAGAGGTGGCGTGGAGAGTGGGCGAGGGTAGTGCGCGGCTCTACAGGCGAGCAAAGGCCAAGGGCGGGACGCGGCGAGGGCGGCAGTGCGACGCGGTGACTCGGTGCGCGCGCGTGCAAAACATGCGCTCTGGGCGCGCCCAGAGCACGCACGGGACATGCTCGACGAAATGCCAGGGCAGCCTAGAGTGCAGGAGTGAGGCTGGCAATTAACAGTACTAGGATAGGGATAGCTAGGAGCTTAGTGGACAAGGTTGCTAGGTGAGTGGAACAAGATCATAGTGCAAACTAGGAAACATGCCCAAAACTGACTGTGCACCCAAGTGTTCGACAGAATGCCAAGTGCATTTAGGCAACTCTTGGAGTGGCCAAAATCTCCATATCAGAGTCTCTCTAGATGTAGGTGATGATGGCAAGGTCATTTGGGCAAAACCAGAAACTTGCTAGTGCAAGTTTTGCAAAACTACAGTTTTGGACAGAAAGAAAAAGGTCTCATTGCATGCACTTAAAATCCTCCAATGGGTCCACTCTCCTGGACTTAAGGGTTTGGTAGGGAGGGCTACAAGCAGGAAAAAGCTCATGGGCACTAGAGCAAAATAAAATAGGGTTGCAGTACAAATCACCAAACTGGACCAGAATGAAAAGGAGGTTGGTTCACTCAAATTTTTCAAAGAACAACACTGGGTTTTTGCATGAAGTTGAATTATATGCATCTACTGACATCTCCAAACACTTGGAAGAATTTTTAAAGGAATATTTAAATAGGGTGTAGTGCAAAAATGCCTACTGGACCAGATTTGAAAAGTTGATGTAGGGCTCAAAATCTTCAATAACCAAAAGATATTTTTGCATAAAAGTGATGTGGAAACATCACATGACATCCCCAAATTTTGGTGGAAATTTTAAATGCATTTGCCAAATGGTTGCAGTGCAACAGAGACTCCAAGTTCATGAAAAAATCCTTTTAAAAGAATAAAGCTCAGGGAAAAGAAAATCTTGCAATTAAATCCACTGATAAAGAATTGTTTCATAGAGAGAGCATATAAGTCCAATAATACCTTGGGAAAGTTTTTCACTTGAGGTAAAAACCCATAATATCAAAAGGGTAAATCTAGACAAATGGAAAAGTTTTATTTCCTGGCAAAATTTTAATTAATAAAACAAGGTCAAAATTTTGGGGTGCCACACTGGGGTGCACCCTACGAGCTTGTGGCCACCTCGTGGCTCCTCTGGCCTCCTCCTGAAGCTTCAATGGTGTCTTGTGGTCCAAGAAAAATCATCAAAAAGTTTCGTTCTGTTTGGACTCTATTTGGTATTGATTTTCTGTAAAGGCAAAAACAAGGAAAAACAGCAAGTGGCACTTGGCACTAGTTTAATAGGTTAGTCCCAAAAAAGGATATAAAATAACATAATGATGCATATAAAACCATCCAAGATTGGTATTATAATAGCATCGAACAATAAAAAAATATAGATACGTTGGAGACGTATCAAGCATCCCCAAGCTTAATTCCTGCTTGTCCTCGAGTAGGTAAATGATAAAAATAGTTTTTTATGTGGAATGCTACCTAACATGTTTATCATGTAGTCTTTCTTTATGCGGCATGAATATTCAGATCCGTAAGATTCAAAACAAAAGTTTAATATTGACATAAAAATAATAGTACTTCAACCATACTAAAAAGCAATCATGTATTTTTTAGAATAACATGGCTAAAGAAATTTATGCCTACAAAATCATATAGTCTTGTCATGCTCCATCTTTTTAACACAAAGTATTTATCATGCACAACCCCAGTGTTATCCAAGCAATTGGTTCATACTTTTTAACGCGCTTCAGCTTTTTCAACTCTCACGCAATACATGAGCATGAGCCATGGATATATCACTATGGATGGAATAGAATATGATGTTGGAGGTTGTGTGGAGAAGACAAAAAGGAGAAATTCTCACATTGACGAGGCTAATCAACAGGCTATGGAGAAACCCATCAATTGATATTAATGCAAGGAGTAGGGATTGCCATGCAACGGATGCACTAGAGCTATAAGATGAAAGCTCAAAAAGAAAACTAAGTGGGTGTGCATTCAACTTTATTGCTCATGAAGACCTAGGGCATTTGAGGAAGCCCATCATTGGAATATACAAGACAAGTTCTATAGTGAAAAATTCCCACTAGTAATATATGAAAGTGACAAAATAGGAGACTCTATATCATGAAGAACATGGTGTTACTCTGAAGCACAAGTGTGGAAAAGGATAGTAACATTGTCCCTTCTCTCTTTTTCTCTCATTTTTTTCATTGGGCTCTTTGGCCTCTCTTTTTTTATTTTGGGCTCTTTGCCTCTTTTTTTCACTTTTTGTTATTTTTTTGTCTGGAGTCTCATCCCAACTTGTGAGGGAATCATAGTCTCCATCATCCTTTCCTCACATGAGACAATGCCCTAATAATGATGATCATCACACTTTTATTTACTTACAACTCCAGAATTACAACTCGATACTAGAACAAAAATATGACTGTATATGAATGCCTCCGGCGGTGTACCAGGATGTGCAATGATCTAGCATGACATGTATAAAAAATATGAACGGTGGCCAAGCCATAAATACTATGTCAACTATATGATCATGCAAAACAATATGACAATGGTGATATGTGTCATAATAAAATGGAACGGTGGAAGTTGCATGGCAATATATCTCGGAATGGCTATGGAAATGCCATAATAGGTAGGTATGGTGGCTGTTTTGAGGAACATATAAGGTGGCTTATGTGTGAAAGAGCGTATCATATCACGGGGTTTGGACGCTGTCGGTGTCAAAACCGGTGGATCTCGGGTAGGGGGTCCCGAACTGTGCGTCTAAGGTCGATGGTAACAGGAGACGGGGGACACAATGTTTACCTAGGTTCGGGCCCTCTCTATGGAGGTAATACCCTACTTCCTGCTTGATTGATCTTGATTAATATGAGTATTACAAGAGTTGATCTACCACGAGATCGTAATGGCTAAAACCCTAGAAGTCTAGCCTGTATGACTGTCTATGTTTCTGGACTAAGCCCTCCGGTTTATATAGACACCGGAGGGGACTAGGGTTGTACAAAGTCAGTTATAGAGAAAGGAATCTTCATATTTGGTCGCCAAGCTTGCCTTCCACGCCAAGGAGAGTCCTATCCGGACACGGGAGAGAATCTTCGGTCTTGTATCTTCATAGCCCATTAGTCCGGCCCATGTCCAACAGGCCATACGCCCAAGGACCCCTTAGTCCAGGACTCCCTCAGTAGCCCCTTAGTCCGGCGCGCAGATTGTCTTCGGCATTGCAAGGCGGGTTCTCTTTTCCGAATACTCCAAGATAGTCTTCGGACGCAACGAACGTGTCCGGATCTGCAACACAAGTACCACACACACAGCCGTAAAGAGTATAATATTTCACGAGTCCCATCTGCTGACAACTTTTTGCAAGATGACATCATGCCTGCTCGGTCATTATTTCGAACCGTTTTTGTCTGTCGTTCCGCGTTTCGAGATGCGGTTTCCATTGGCACGTCTTGTCAAAGCAGAGATCGTGTCCCCTTATTGCGGGATTCTCATCAATACGGGCGTGGGTAACCCAACCGTGCCGTTTACACAACCCTTGGGAATAGGCGAGTTTTAAGGCGAGTGGGGAGGCGTTCGACATTCACTGCCTTTATAAGGGGATAAGGATTCCCCTTCTTCACCCACGCCTTCTTTCTTCCTCTGCCCTTCCATTCTCGAGCAAGCTCTCAACCATGTCCGAATCCGGAGGTCAAGGCAAGTGGATGGCCTCTTCCGTCACGGCAAAGGACATCGCCGAGCTTCGGGAGGCCGGGTATCTGGCGAAGGAGATCGCCCACCGGCTTCCATCCAAGGGACAAGTCGTCCCTACACCCAAACCCAACGAGAGGGTGGTGTTCCTCCCTCATTTCGTCCGCGGGTTAGGGATTCCACTCCACCCTTTTGTCCGCGGGCTGATGTTCTATTACGGGCTAGATTTCCATGATCTAGCCCTGAACTCCTTCCTCAACATCTCGGCATTCAAATGGTTACGTCGATGCAAGCTTTGACACTGATCCGGATGACTCTAAGTCACAAACCGGATACGTCTTTATATTGAACGGTGGAGCTGTCAGTTGGTGCAGTTCTAAGCAAAGCGTCGTGGCGGGATCTACATGCGAAGCGGAGTACATAGCTGCTTCGGAAGTAGCAAATGAAGGAGTCTGGATGAAGGAGTTCATATCCGATCTAGGTGTCATACCTAGTGCATCGGGTCCAATGAAAATCTTTTGTGACAATACTGGTGCAATTGCCTTGGCAAAGGAATCCAGATTTCACAAGAGAACCAAGCACATCAAGAGACGCTTCAATTCCATCCGCGATCAAGTCAAGGAGGGAGACATAGAGATTTGCAAGATACATACGGATCTGAATGTTGCAGACCCGTTGACTAAGCCTCTCTCACGAGCAAAACATGATCAGCACCAAGACTCCATGGGTGTTAGAACCATTACTGTGTAATCTAGATTATTGACTCTAGTGCAAGTGGGAGATTGAAGGAAATATGCCCTAGAGGCAATAATAAAGTTGTTATTTATATTTCCTTATATCATGATAAATGTTTATTATTCATGCTAGAATTGTATTAACCGGAAACTTAGTACATGTGTGAATACATAGACAAATAGAGTGTCACTAGTATGCCTCTACTTAACTAGCTCGTTGAATCAAAGATGGTTAAGTTTCCTAACCATAGACATGAGTTGTCATTTGATTAACGGGATCACATCATTAGAGAATGATGTGATTGACTTGACCCATTCCATTAGCTTAGCATTTGATCGTTTAGTATATTGTTATTGCTTTCTTCATGACTTATACATGTTCCTATGACTATGAGATTATGCAACTCCCGAATACCGGAGGAACACTTTGTGTGCTACCAAACGTCACAACGTAACTGGGTGATTATAAAGGTGCTCTATAGGTGTCTCCAATGGTACTTGTTGAGTTGGCATAGATCAAGATTAGGATTTGTCACTCCGATTGTCGGAGAGGTATCTTTGGGCCCTCTCGGTAATGCACATCACTATAAGCCTTGCAAGCAATGTAACTAATGAGTTAGTTGCGGGATGATGCATTACAGAACGAGTAAAGGGACTTGCCGGTAACGAGATTGAACTAGGTATTGAGAAACCGACGATCGAATCTCAGGCAAGTAACATACCGATGACAAAGGGAACAACGTATGTTGTTATGCGGTTTGACCGATAAAGATCTTCGTAGAATATGTAGGAACCAATATGAGCATCTAGGTTCCGCTATTGGTTATTGACCGGAGATGAGTCTCGGTCATGTCTACATAGTTCTCGAACCCGTAGGGTCCGCACGCTTAACGTTCGGTGACGATCGGTATTATGAGTTTACGTGTTTTGATGTACCGAAGGTAGTTCGGAGTCCCGGATATGATCAAGGACATGACAAGGAGTCTCGAAATGTTTGAGACATAAAGATCGATATACTGGAAGCCTATATTTGGACATCGGAATAGTTCCGGGTGAAATCGGGATTTTACCGGAGTACCGGGAGGTTACCGGAACCCCCCGGTAAGTGTATGGGCCTTATTGGGCCATAGTGGAGAGAGAGAGGAGACCAGGGCAGGCCACGCGCCCCCTCTCCCTCTGGTACGAATTGGACTAGGAGGGGGGCGGCGCCCCCCTTTCCTTCCTCCCTCTCTCCCCCTTCTTCTCTCCTAGTCCAACTAGGGAAGGGGGGAATCCTACTCCCGATGGGAGTAGGACTCCTCCAGGGCGCGCCATAGAGGGCCAGCCCTCCCCGCTCCTCCACTCCTTTATATACGGGGAGGGGGGCACCCCATAGACACACAAGTTGATCATTGATCTCTTACCCGTGTGCGGTGCCCCCCTCCACCATAATCCAACTCGGTCATATCGTAGCGGTGCTTAGGCGAAGCCCTGCGTCGGTAGCATCATCATCACCGTCATCATGCCGTCGTGCTGACGGAACTCTCCCTCAAAGCTCTATGTCAGGACCCTGATTCTAAGTCACACCGATCTAGCCCGTAACACCTCATATCACTTTGCGGCCTCACGCACGGTATTCCCACGGCTGTCGCCTTACCATGGCCCGGGACCGTTTGCGCCTTTTGGCTCACATATATGATAGTGTCGCTAGCATCCATATGACAGAGAACCCGGGCCGACATGGCTAGTCGTGAACCCAAAGCGGCGCTAACTTACGGGGACAGGCATACATGAATCAACATCGAGCATGTCGGTCAGCAGCGCGTGAATCCGGGCTGTAGCACTGGGCTAACAGGACTCCGGGAACCCGGGCTGTAGCAGGCTAGGCAGGACTCCGGATGTCACCGCGTGACATTTCCCCGAAGGGACAGACACAGGAACGAAGTGTATCACATGCCGGCCAGTCTAGGTGTTCCGGAGCAGTAGTGCTGGGCTAGCAGGACTCCGGTAAACCGGGCTGTAGCGGACTATCAAGGCTTAGTGGAAGCACCAGACTACATTTCCCCATAAGAGAGGCTACCAAGGATAAACAACTAGATTGTCGGATCCCACACATACCAAGCATTTCAATCATACACACAATATGCCCGATATGTGCAAATACAACATGGCATCACAACAAGACTCTACGACTCAGAGTATTTATTCATTAGGCTCTGAGAAGCCAAGTATTACAAACATTGTCTCATGACCCAACATACAGAGCATACAAGCAACAAGCACATGCGGAAGCTTAACTTGTCTGAGTACAGACAACTACAAATGAAAAAGGCTGAGAAGCCTGACTATCTACAAGATCCTGCTGAGGGCACAAGATCGTAGCTGAGGTAACAAGCTAAACGTCGAAGTCCAGGCGGAACTACTAATGAGACTGAAGTCTCTCTGTAAAACATAAAATAAGCAAACGTGAGTACAAATGTACCCAGCAAGACTTACATCAGAACTATCTACATACGCATCAGTATCAAAAGGGGGGTGGTGGAGTTTAACTGCAGCAAGCCAGCTTTGACTCAGTGGCTATCCTGAACTACGAATGCTGGTAACTCTTATGAGGTGGCGCACACGAGTCCACATATTCACCATATCAATACACCACTATGGATCCGCTCCTGTCTCCCTACGAGAAGGCCATCCATAGCACTCACGCTTATCTTGCGAGTTTTAGAGTATCCACTTTCACTTGTCTATGAACTGTATAGGCAACCCATAGGTCCTTTACCGCGGACGCGGCTATTCGAATAGATTATGTTAACCCTGCGGGGGTGTACTTCTTCACACACGCTCTCGCCACTTACCACCATGTACACGTCGTGTATCTCGGCAACCTCCAAGCGGAAGCATGGCGAGGGAGTCGGCCACGACCCGACTAACCACACAAGTCTCTAGTCCAGGTTCATCGCCTATTCGGGTTCCATCCGCAAGGAGATCCGGCCGGGGTGTCGCTCACGGCCCCAAACGATGAGAGCAGGGTTCCCGAGGCACCAAACGGGCGTCCCGGTACACCGTGCCTCGTGTCTCTACCGCAACATAGCCCACCCCTAGGGTCAGCGCTACGCACGGCCCCCAACACATATCCTACAAACACCAGAAACTAGTTGCAACTCCTGGACAGAGATCTAGGCGATTAATAAGTCGAGAGGGGCACTTAAGCATTCCAATGCATGGTAGTAGTTGTTCATGGATCACAAACACAGAACTCAGTTCCTGAGGATGGTTTCAATGAGACAACCCACCATGTACTCCTACATGGCCTCTCACCGCTACCTTTACCAAATCATGTTCACACACTTAGCTCACACACAGTAGGACATGTTCATCACCATTCCAATTCATCCCCGATGAATCAGACCTGACTCAACTCTAAGCAGTAGCAGGCATGACAAACAAGCATGAATGAGTAGGCACAACAGGGCTCAAACAACTCCTACTCATGCTAGTGGGTTTCATCTATTTACTTGCTCGGCTCAAAAAGCACGAGAGGTAATTGCAGATCTTCTCTAAGGCCACCTCTGAATTGATAGATCATGCTCTTTTCATCAGGAACGTCTTGCTTAGCGAAGCGAGCGAGTTCCTGAAACTGAGAATTGTATTGATACACGGACATGCTGCCTTGCTTGAGATTGCGGAACTCCTCACGCTTACTCTCAACAACACTTTGTGGAATGTGGTGAGCTTTGAAGTCTCGGCGGAAATCATCCCAGGTAATCACACGACCTCCTCTGGAACCTTTGTATTGTTGATACCACTCGGCAGCTTGATCCTTGAGTTGAAAAGAAGCGAACTTGACAAAGTCCTCAGGCCTGACATTGCTACATTCAAAATGCTTGTTGATGTCCATGAGCCAATCATCGGCGTCTGTGGCCTCAGCACAGTAGCTGAAAGACTTCGGCTGATTTGCGAGGAACTGGTTGAGGGTAGCGAAGTGAGGCTGATTATTGCCTTGGCCTTGATTTCCTTGATTGCCTTGCCCTTGGGTGCGTTCTTGCAAGAGTTGCAAAATCATCTAAGCATTGGCATTGGTGGCTGCCATGATAGCTTGCCATGCCTCCGGAGGCGGAGGTGGTGGCGGAGGGTTCGCCTGACTCCCCTCATTGCGTTCCGGATTCTGACGCGTTGGCGGAGCCATCCTGAAGAGGGTGACATCCGTTAGCATCTTGATAGACAGATAGACAAGTTGAATCAACAGATAGAAATTGCAACATATAGTCTTCACAATAAACATTCGAATGAGGATGAACGAATGAATTCCATAGTAAATCATCACACTTCCAAAAGGTGAGAAGCCACTTGATAAGAGATTGATGAATAAAATAACAAGGTACGAGTGGAACAAATAAGTGGTAAGGATTACCCAATCACAAACCAAATATCTGCGGGAAGAAATGCTAAGAGCTACATGAATCCCACCTATAAACTCCTGAAACTTTCTGGTTATGCAATCTGGTGTTGGGGATATAGGGGACACAAAATATATCACCCAAACTAGCAATCCCTAGATCCAACTGTATCCATCCGTCAACACATAACCAAGAAACCTTCAGAAATCGTGTACCTCAACCTTCGAAAAGCATCCGTTATACGAGTTATGGCAATACTCCCGAACTCCCGCCCCAGTACTGGGTGGCGTCGAGGTGATCTCACCAACAACTGCATAAAAGAGATTTTCGATGTCGGCGAAACTCAGGTATTCCAGAACTGCAACGATAAAATTGTGACGACAACACCTCGGAGCTCAACTCCCCGAGACACTACCACAACCCCTAAATGTTAGGAGGCACCAAGAACAATGTTCTCGTCACAAAACCATCGGAACGATTCCAGGATACCCGTGTGATCCTAAAATAATTTAGTGAAATTTGAGGAGAGAAGAGTCAAAACTTCTACGTCAGGAGGCCTCACCAGAGTGACGAAGGGACTGAGGAGTAAAAAGAATCCTACTCTCCGATATATATAATCCTAAGACTCAAAACATTTTTGTTCTAGACTCAACAACGCCAGCGATTTGATTAAGCAGGGGGCTCCTAAGTCGGGGATGGCTCTGATTACCAACTTGTAACGCCCACGATGCGGCTATATCTCCCACGTGTCGAGGCACGACTTAGAGGCCCGCATTGTAGGTATTGTCACAAGAAGGGTCATCTTCACACAATCCCATGTAATGAACAAAATGGGATAACGAGAGTTGGCTTACAATCACCACTTCACACAATACATAAATTAATTCATACATCATCCAAAATCCACACATAGACCGACTACGGTCAAATCCAAATGAAAATAAGATAACCCCAAATGCTAGATCCCCGATCGTCCCAACTGGGCTCCACTACTGATCATCAGGAAACGAAACATAGTAACGACCACGTTCCTCGTCGAACTCCCACTTGAGCTCGGTTGCGTCACCTGCACTGGTATCGTCGGCACCTGCAACTGTTTTGGTAGAATCTGTGAGTCACGAGGACTCAGCAATCTCACACCCGCGAGATCAAGACTATTTAAGCTTATAGGAAAAGGATGGTGTAATGAGGTGGAGCTGCAGCAGGCACTAAGCATATATGGTGGCTAACATACGCAAACGAGAGCGAGAAGAGAAGCAACGCAACGGTCGCGAAGCTAGAAATGATCAAGAAGTGATCCTGAAACTACTTACGTTCGTGCATAACCCGAACCGTGTTCACTTCCCGGACTCCGCCGAAAAGAGACCATCACGGCTACACACACGGTTGATGTATTTTAATTAAGTCAAGTGACAAGTTCTCTACAACCGGACATTAACAAATTCCCATCTGCCTCATAACCGCGGGCACAGCTTTCGAAAGATAATACCCTGCAGGGGTGTCCCAACTTAGCCCATTATAAGCTCTCACGGTCAACGAAGGATAAACCTTCTCCTGGGAAGACCCGATCAGTCTCGGAATCCCGGTTTACAAGACATTTCGACAATGGTAAAACAAGACCAGCAAAGCCGCCCGATGCGCCGACAAATCCCGATAGGAGCTGCACATATCTTGTTCTCAGGGCACATCGGATAAGTCAAGCTACGAGTAAAACCAGGCCTCGAGTTTCCCCGAGGTGGCCCCGCAGGCTGCTCGGTTCGGACCAACACTCGAAGGAGCACTAGCCTGGGGGGTTAAATAAAGATGACCCTAGGGCTCGTGAAAACCCAAGGGAAAAGGCTTAGGTGGCAAATGGTAAAAACAAGGTTGGGCCTTGCTGGAGGAGTTTTATTCAAGGCGCACTGTCAAGGGGGTCCCATAAATCACCCAACCGCGTTAGGAACGCAAACTCAAGGAACATAATACCGGTATGAGGGAAACTAGGGCGGCAAGAGTGGAACAAAACACCAGGCATAAGGCCGAGCCTTCCACCCTTTACCAAATATATAGATGCCTTAATTAAATAAGAGATATTGTGATATTCCAAAATATCCATGTTCCAACATGGAACCAACTTCAACTTCACCTGCAACTAGCAACGCTATAACAAGGGCTAAGCAAAAGCGGTAACTTAGCCAAACAACGGTTTGGTAGGAAAGGATGGTTAGAGGCTTGACATGGCAATATGGAAGGCATGATATAGCAAGTGATAGGTAGCGCAGCATGGCAATAGAACGAACAACTAGCAAAGCAAAGATAGAAGTGATTTCGAGGGTATGGTCATCTTGCCTGCAAGGTTCTCAGAGTTGTCGAAAGCTTGATCCTCGTAAGCGTACTCAACAGGTTCCTCGTTCACGAACTCGTCTCCCGGTTCTACCCACAGCAAGAACACAAGCAAAGGAACCACAATCAATCACGGGAAATGCACAAGCAACATGATGCAATACATGCATGATATGCGCGATATGATATGCGATGCATATGCGTGCTCCGGAAGAAAAAGGATGAACAAGGCAGTAACTTGGCAAACCAAGTATGCCACTGGAAAGATGAGATGATTTCGGTCGAAATCGATATAAAGATCACCGGAAACGGATGCACGGTTTGCAAATGGCTAGCAAAACAAAAATGACACGAATCTGCGATTAACAGCATGATAGCACTTAGAATACATCAAGTAACTATGCTACAGCACTCCACCATAGCAACAAAGCATATGGCAGTAATCTACAGGAGATGCTTGACAAAATATGAACACTAAGCTACGGCTAGATCACACCATAACAGGTTCAAACAAGCATGGCAAGAATGCAAAAGATAACAGTTTCACAGACTTAGTGAAAATACTGAACATGGCTGAAACAGCATCAGGTAGCAATGTTCAGAGCAAGCAAAACACATGCTACAAGAACTTATCATAGAAAAACAAGCCACGGCATGAATCTACTAAATGCATAGAACATAAGTCCCTTAATGACCATGAGCCAAAAAGGCAAAGAAGATATGATGGCACCCATGTAAACATAGCAAGTTTCGTTAATAGGTTTCAGACTTGGCAGAAAACAGAACATGGCAGTAACAGAATTATGAAGGCATCTTGGTGAGCTTGATTCACTCATCACAAAGCAATTCATGACAAAACAAGCATACCTACAGCAAGATGGTATGTTAAAGAAACTATCCATGGCAAGAGCAAGTTCATAGCATGTATGAATCAACTACAACAACCTTGGCAAAATTGAATATCATGTAAACAATCTGCCAGGAATATTTTATAGAAAAAGTAAAGCAAGATTAAGACATGCTATGGCACTCCATAATTGCAAACAGGAGCATGGATGGATAGAGCACAACTATATCTACAAAACATCCTTACCGAAGATACCCAAAATAAGCATGGATCTCACTGTAGACACATGGATACATGGCAACAAAATAACAGCAGGTAAAGGACTTGGCAAAATCCTAAGTCCCAGGAAACAGAAACATCACGAAGCCTAGTTTGCATGCTTGTGCTAGTCACCACATAGATAACAAAAATACATGGCACACACCTCTGTAAAGATGGCATGGCATAGATCAAAACATGGATACATGCGCGGGCGGCCCCGGGGTGCCGAGGACGGCGGCGAACGGCGGCGGGGTCGGCGACGCGCTGGAGGAGGCGGCGGCGCGGGGGCGGAGCCGAAGAGGAGGCGGAGGCACGCGGGCGGCGGGGA